>NC_089759.1:7124156-7151656 GCF_040412425.1 Macrobrachium rosenbergii | reverse complement strand
TATACTTCCCAGATTAATCCCGAGTCGGGTCGATGTTTTGAGTGAGCCTTTTCCAGGTGATCCTATCTTGTGTCCTCTTTTTCGTCTCGTGTGTCCTTGAAGGCATTATTCTCTCCATCCTTCCTAAGGCCCTTCCTTTCCTCCGTGTCCCTGGCACTTGCATTTCCACGGTCTCTCCTGCAGCTTGCCGTTCCCGCAGAGGGATAGTCCCACCAGTGCACCTTACTCAGTGCACTGTAGGCATTACTTAGGGTTCTTTGCAGCGTCCGTAGCTGCGACCCCATTCATCCTTTGACTGTACGATCTTTCATATTCTCTTTCGTCTGTCTTACTTTCCCCCCTCTCCTAACAGATGTTTCATAGAGCAACTGTGAGATTCTCCTCCTGTTACACCTTTAAAACCTTTCTATCAATTTCCCTTTCAGCACTGAATGAGGTCATTAGGCCTTTGGCCTAAATGTAATATTCCACTCCATCACACCCTTTCCTCATCAGGTGCCCAGCCATCTCAGTCCTGACTCTTGGGTTCTTTCTTTGACACTTCAGTGACTTTTGTTGACCCCCTGACATATTCATCTCTTATCCTGTCTCTTCTCTTCTCTCTTTTCATCCACATTTCCACCGCTTTCAGTTTCAGTGGTGTCGCTTATCCTCTGCCCCATTCTCTTTTTGCTGTTATCCACTGACCCATTCCTTTTTGCTGTTATCCACTGCCCCATTCTCTTTTTACTGTTATCCAGTGCCCCATTCTCTTTTTGCTGGTATTCACTGTCCCATTCTCTTTGTGCTGTTATCCACTGCCCCATTCTCTTTTTGCTGTTATCCACTGCCCCATTCTCTTTTTGCTGTTATCCAGTGCCCCATTCTCTTTTTGCTGGTATTCACTGTCCCATTCTCTTTGTGCTGTTATCCACTGCCCCATTCTCTTTGTGCTGTTATCCACTGCCCCATTCTCTTTTTGCTGTTATCCAGTGCCCCATTCTCTTTTTGCTGGTATTCACTGCCCCATTCTCTTTGTGCTGTTATCCACTGCCCCATTCTCTTTTTGCTGTTATCCACTGCCCCATTCTCTTTGTGCTGTTATCCACTGCCCCATTCTCCTTTTGCTGTTATCCACTGCCCCATTTCTCTTTTGCTGTTATCCACTGCCCCATTCTCTTTTGCTGTTATCCACTGCCCCATTCTCTTTTGCTGTTATCCACTGCCCCATTCTCTTTTTGCTGTTATCCACTGCTCCATTCTCTTTTGCTGTTATCCACTGCCCCATTCTCTTTTTGCTGTTATCCACTGCCCCATTCTCTTTTTGCTGTTATCCACTGCCCCATTCTCTTTTTGCTGTTATCCACTGCCCCATTCCTTTTTTGCTGTTACCCACTGCCCCATTCTCTTTTGCTGTTACCCACTGCCCCATTCTCTTTTGCTGTTACCCACTGCCCCATTCTCTTTTGCTGTTACCCACTGCCCCATTCTCTTTTGCTGTTACCCACTGCCCCATTCTCTTTTGCTGTTACCCACTGCCCCATTCTCTTTTGCTGTTACCCACTGCCCCATTCTCTTTTGCTGTTACCCACTGCCCCATTCTCTTTTGCTGTTACCCACTGCCCCATTCTCTTTTGCTGTTACCCACTGCCCCATTCTCTTTTGCTGTTACCCACTGCCCCATTCTCTTTTGCTGTTACCCACTGCCCCATTCTCTTTTGCTGTTACCCACTGCCCCATTCTCTTTTTGCTGTTATCCACTGCCCCATTCTCTTTTTGCTGTTATCCACTGCCCCATTCTCTTTTTGCTGTTATCCACTGCCCCATTCTCTTTTTGCTGTTATCCACTGCCCCATTCTCTTTTTGCTGTTATCCACTGCTCCATTCTCTTTTGCTGTTATCCACTGCCCCATTCTCTTTTTGCTGTTATCCACTGCCTCATTCTCTTTTTGCTGTTATCCACTGCCCCATTCTCTTTTTGCTGTTATCCACTGCCCCATTCCTTTTTTGCTGTTACCCACTGCCCCATTCTCTTTTGCTGTTACCCACTGCCCCATTCTCTTTTGCTGTTACCCACTGCCCCATTCTCTTTTGCTGTTATCCACTGCCCCATTCCTTTTCTGCTGTTACCCACTGCCCCATTCTCTTTTCCTGTTACCCACTGCCCCATTTTCTTTTGCTGTTACCCACTGCCCCATTCTCTTTTTGCTGTTATCCACTGCCCATTCTCTTTTGTTGTTATCCACTGCCGATTTCTCTTTTGCTGTTATCCACTGCCCCATTCTCTTTTGCTGTTATCCACTGCCCCATTCTCGTTTTGCTGTTATCCACTGCCCCATTAATTTTTTGCTGTTATCCACATCCCCATTCTCTTTTGCTGTTACCCACTGCCCCATTCTCTTTTGCTGTTACCCACTGCCCCATTCTCTTTTTGCTGTTATCCACTGCCCCATTCTCGTTTTGCTGTTATCCACTGCCCCATTCTCTTTTGCTGTTACCCACTGCCCCATTCTCTTTTTGCTGTTACCCACTGCCCCATTCTCTTTTTGCTGTTATCCACTGCCCCATTCTCGTTTTGCTGTTATCCACTGCCCCATTCTCTTTTGTTGTTATCCACTGTTGATTTCTCTTTTGCTGTTATCCACTGCTCCATTCTCTTTTTGCTGTTATCCACTGCCCCATTCTCTTTTTGCTGTTATCCACTGCCCCATTCTCTTTTTGCTGTTATCCACTGCTCTATTCTCTTTTGCTGTTATCTACTGCCCATTCTCTTTTGTTGTTATCCACTGCCGATTTCTCTTTTGCTGTTATCCACTGCCCCATTCTCTTTTTGCTGTTATCTACTGCCCCATTCTCGTTTTGCTGTTATCCACTGCCCCATTCCTTTTTTGCTGTTATCCACATCCCCATTCTCTTTTGCTGTTACCCACTGCCCCATTCTCTTTTGCTGTTATCCACTGCCCCATTCTCTTTTTGCTGTTATCCACTGCCCCATTCTCGTTTTGCTGTTATCCACTACCCCATTCTCTTTTGTTGTTATCCACTGTTGATTTCTCTTTTGCTGTTATCCACTGCCCCATTCTCTTTTTGCTGTTATCCACTACCCCATTCTCTTTTTGCTGTTATCCAGTGCCCCATTCTCTTTTTGCTGTTATCTACTGCTCCATTCTCTTTTGCTGTTATCCACTGCCCCATTCTCTTTTGTTGTTATCCACCTCCCCATTCAATTTTTGCTGTTATCTACTGCCCTATTCTCTTTTTGCTGCTATCCACTGCCCCATTCTCTTTTGCTGTTATCCACTGCCCATTCTCTTTTGCTGTTATCCACTGCCTCATTCTCTTATGCTGTTATCCACTGCCCCATTCTCTTTTTGCTGCTATCCACTGCCCCATTCTCTTTTATTGTTATCCACTGCCCCATTCTCTTTTGCTGTTACCCACTGCCCCATTCTCTCTTTGCTGTTATCCACTGCCCCATTCTCTTTTGCTGTTACCCACTGCCTCATTCTCTTATGCTGTTATCTACTGCCTTTTCTCTTCTCCTGTTATCCACTGCCCCATTCTCTTTTGCTGTTATCCACTGCCCCATTCTCTTTTGCTGTTACCCACTGCCCCATTCTCTTTTTGCTGTTATCTACTGCCCCATTCTCTTTTGCTGTTACCCACTGCCCCATTCTCTTTTTGCTGTTATCCACTGCCCCATTCTCTTTTTGCTGTTATCCACTGCCCCATTCTCTTTTGCTGTTATCCACTGCCCCATTCTCTTTTTGCTGTTATCCACTGCCCCATTCTCTTTTTGCTGTTATCCACTGCCCCATTCTCTTTTGCTGTTATCCACTGCCTCATTCTCTTATGCTGTTATCTACTGCCTTTTCTCCTGTTATCCACTGCCCCATTCTCATTTGCTGTTATCCACTGCCCCATTCTCTTTTGCTGTTACCCACTGCCTCATGCTCTTTTGCTGTTATCCACTGCCCCATTCTCTTTTGCTGTTACCCACTGCCCCATGCTCTTTTGCTGTTATCCACTGCCCCATTCTCTTTTGCTGTTACCCACTGCCTCATGCTCTTTTGCTGTTATCCAGTGCCCCATTCTCTTATGCTGTTATCCACTGCTTTTTTTCTTCTCCTGTTATCCACCGCCCCATTCTCTTTTGCTGTTATCCACTGCCCCATTCTCTTTTTGCTGTTATCCACTGCCCCATTCTCTGATGCTGTTACCCACTGCCCCATTCTCTTTTTGCTGTTATCCACTGCCTCATTCTCTTATGCTGTTACCCACTGCCCCATTCTCTTTTTGCTGTTATCCACTGCCTCATTCTCTTATGCTGTTATCCACTGCCTTTTCTCTTCTCCTATTATCCACTGCCCCATTCTCTTCTCCTGTTATCCACCGCCCCATTCTCTTTTGCTGTTACCCACTGCCCCATTCTCTTTTTGCTGTTATCCACTGCCCCATTCTCTGATGCTGTTACCCACTGCCCCATTCTCTTTTTTGCTGTTATCCACTGCCTCATTCTCTTATGCTGTTATCCACTGCCTTTTCTCTTCTCCTATTATCCACTGCCCCATTCTCTTCTCCTGTTATCCACCGCCCCATTCTCTTTTGCTGTTACCCACTGCCCCATTCTCTTTTTGCTGTTATCCACTGCCCCATTCTCTGATGCTGTTACCCACTGCCCCATTCTCTTTTTGCTGTTATCCACTGCCTCTTTCTCTTATGCTGTTATCCACTGCCTTTTCTCTTCTCCTATTATCCACTGCCCCATTCTCTTCTCCTGTTATCCGCTGCCCCATTCTCTGATGCTGTTACCCACTGCTCCATTCTCTTTGTACTCTTATCCCCTGCCTCATTCTCTTATGCTGTTATCCATTGCCTTTTCTCCTCTCCTGTTACCCACTGCCCCATTCTCTTCTCCTGTTATCAACTGCCCCATTCTCTGATGCTGTTATCCACTGCCCCATTCTCTTTTGCTGTTATCCACTGCCTCATTCTCTCTTCACTCTGTATTTCCTTTTGCCTTCTCTTACTTCCTAATGAGCACCATACTCTTTGAAAGCTTGAATTTCAAGTCAATGCAATGTCTCCTGTGGGCTTGTTTCATTCTTGTATGAATAGCGTTCATCTTCTGAACAACAATAATAATAATAATAGCTTTGCTGTTATCCACTGCGTCATTCTCTTTTGCTGTTATCCACTACCCAATTCCCTTGATTTTTTTTTTTTTTTTTTTGTTAGAAACTATCTATTACGAGCTGGCGTTCAAAGCCCAGCATACTAGGACAGGGGCTCAGCAACGGTATCCCAGAATACCACTGCATAGAAATTTCAACAGATCTTAGATGTCTGGTTTGCGAGAAATGAATATTTAAATTGGGTTTCATCAGAAACAAATAAAAAAGAATATGTACAGTAGGAGATGGAATGCAGTGGAATATGAAATTTAGGCCAAAGGCCAAGCGCTGGCACCTGTGACGTCATTCAGCGGTGAAACGGAAATTGACAGTGAAAGGTTTGGAAATTCCGAGATAGTTGGGATGTCCTCGTCTTTGATAAGGAATAAAGGACGCGTCCTGGATGTCCTCTATCTCTTCCTTTCTTATCAGGACCTTTTTTTCCATTGACCTTTTCTTGTTTATTCCCTTTCTTCCCAACGACTTTTTCTTTCTTTGTTTCTTTGTAATCGTTTCAAGTGGTTAACATCACTTTATTCTTTTCGACTTGTTTACTTAGAAAGCTGACCCCGTAGGGGGGTAGCGCCGTCAGTGCACCTCACGCGGTGCAATGTAGGTATTACTTAAGGTTCTCTGCAGCGTGCCTTCGGCCCCTAGCTGCAACCCCTTTCGTTCCTTTTACTGCACCTCCTTTCATATTCTGTTTCTTCCATCTAACTTTTCTTAACCCTCTCCTAACAATTGATTCATAGTGCAACTGCTTTGAGGTTTTCCTCCTGTTACACCTTTCAAACCTTTTATTGTCAATTTCCATTTCAGCGCTGAGTGACCTCATAGGTCCAGGTGCTTGGCCTTTGGCCTAAATTATATGCAGTGCAATGCAAAACTTAGAAAGCTCAGACTTGTTTCGTTAGTTTGTCTTTTAATGATCACAAACTTTCTTATCCTAATTCTGCATTTCTTTGAATATCATGTTGCTTAGATATCGTAGTTATCGTATATCTTGCTGCTAAGTTTTTTTTTTTTTATTCTTTACAAGGAATTTTATCGTGATGAATTGTAACAAGAAACCTTTTGTGCTGATTTTAGTCTGTCGTAGTTCTTTATTTAATGGTCTTTCTACAACATTGTCTTATCTTCTAGTATATATATATGTATATTTTGGCCCCATTCCTTATTCAGTTACATTCTAGGCAGTAATATTCTCGGATGATGTATTACTGGGTCATAACCCTTTTTGAACAGGTATGTCTTTAATTTCCTAAGTTATGCCTATGTGTTTACACATTTCTTTATTTCATGGGGCTACTAATCGTATGTGTGGGTGCTGTGCACTTAGAGGTCTTTTTCCCTAACACTTCTTGTTGCATCTGTGTACTAAGTGAAGGTTTGTGCCCTAGTAAGAATTCGACCTGCACCTGGCAGCTATGATAAAACAGAGTTCTTCATTTACTTTATCAAAAGTGTCATCCACTTGTCTTTCTATAATTAATCTGTTGGTATATTTATGTTCTTAGTAGTATACGTCCTTTCCTGTTTTGTGTAGGTTTTTTTTTTGCGTTGTTTATTATATTCACTGTTTAGCTTTTACTGAGCTGTTATAGGTATAAACAAAACCCTTGTTGAATTAGTTCTTTCTGTAATTTGAGAAGTGTTTAGCTTTCACATATGTGTTTAACTTTTACACATGTGTTATAGGTATAATTAAAACCTTCATGGAGTTAGGTTTTCTGTAATTGGAAAAGAAGTGTCAAAAGACAATTGAATTTTCAGTATGTTATTTTCCTCTGGTCCATCTCGTTTGGCAATTTCTCAAAATATATTTTATTGATATAGTTTATTTTATTTATTGAGAAAATCTCGCATCCGTTTCTTCTCTGGTTTTGAGTGCAGTGGCTGGAAAATAAAACATTTTCATAAAATAAGAAAAGAAAAAGCAGTCACTGGTGAATGATGGATTAGTACTGTCATTTTTTCCAGCCCGAATGCCTGCGATGGAATTCGAAGCAAATACGAATTCCTTTCTCTGAGATTGTCCTTTTTTTTTTTCGGTGGGGGAAGGGGGAGGTGGGGGCCATTCCGGGACATGAAAGGAACTGGGAACGGCCCTTCTCTCTCTCTCTCTCTCTCTCTCTCTCTCTCTCGTTTTCCCTTCTTCCATTTACAATTGTTAATTATTCGGTTCATTTGCCAGTTGCAATGCTACATTTTTTAGTTTTCTGGAAAGGAAAACTGTTGTGCCGGCTGTGTCTGTCCGTCTGCACTTTATTCTGTCCCACTTTTTCTGTCCGCCCTAAGATCTTAAAAACTACTGAGGCTAGAGGGCTGCAAATTGATATGTTGATCATCCACCCTCCAATCATCAGACATACCAAATTGCAACTCTTTAGCCTCAGTAGTTTTTATTTTATTTAAGGTTAAAGTTAGCCATAATCGTGCATCTGGGAACGATATAGGATAGGCCACCACCGGGCCGTGGTTAAAGTTTCATGGGGCGCGGCTCACACAGCATTATACCGAGACCATCGAAAGATAGATCTGTTTTCGGTGGCCTTGAGTATACGCAGTAGCGGCTGTACAAAAAACTCGATTGTTCTGAAGAAACTTCGGTGCATGTTTTACTTGTTTATTTGAGAAGCCAACATTCCATTTTGTGAATTACCTTTCAGTTACGTAAGCAGATATTTGCCTTTCCGTATTTCGTTGGCAAATTTTTTTGTCTTTTTTTTCGATTGTAAGAGAAAAAAATGCATGCCGTACCTCTTAAGAGTTTATCAGTCTGTCTATCTTGCTCTCTATTTATCTATCTATCTATCTGGACCTTATAGGAGTTTACCTGTCTTTCTCTCTATGTATCTGGACTTCTTAAGAGTCTGTCTATCTGTCTATCTATCGGTAGCTCTTAAGAGTCTATCTATCTATTATTTATCTGTACCTCTCAAGAGGTTATCTATCTATCTATCTATCTATCGGTAGCTCTTAAGAGTCTGTCTATCTATTATTTATCTGTACCTCTCAAGAGCTTTATCTATCTATCTATCTATCTGTCTATCTATCTATCTATCTATCTATCTATCTATCTATCTATCTATCTATCTATCTATCTATCTGTACCTCCTAAGAGTTTATTTATATTATTTATCTGTGCCTCTTAAAGTGTTTTTCTATCCATTATCTACCTGTAACTCTAAGAGTTTTTCTATCTGTTATCTATCTGTACCTCTTAAGAGTTTATCTATCTATCAGTCTATCCATCTATCTGGACCGCTTAGGAGTTTATTTATTTATCTCTCTATCTATTTGGACCTCTTAAAGAGTTTATCTACCTATTACCTATATGGACCTCTTAAGAGTTTATCTATCTGTCTATCTATCTGTACCTCTTAAGAGTTTATCCATTTATTGGTCTATAGGTTCTTTGCCGCGTCCCTTCTGCCCCTAGCTGCAATCTCTTTCATTCCTTTTACTGTACCTCCTTTGATATTCTCTTTCTCCTATCTGATTTCCACCCTCTCTTACCAGTTGTTAGGCCTTTCAGGCCTTCTTACTGTCAGTTTCTCTTTCAGCGATGAATGACCCCACGGGACCCAGCGTATGGTCTTTAGCCTAAATTCTTTATTCTGTTCTATTCTCTGTCCAGCCACTCCACTGTCTTAAGCAATGAATGGCTGGAACTGCCCCAGCTCTTGGCTTTATGGCTTAATTTTCTTAGATCAGAATCAAAGTACTAGACGTCTGGAAAAAAATGACTTAAGCATCACACGTAGCCTTCTAAACTTTTTGCCGCTTCTAGTCACTAATGTACTGCGAAACACTGCGCAGGTTACTGACGAAAAACAAGTACATAAAAATGATAATGGAAGTAGCCACCAGACGTCTTACTCCAGGTAAATATCGCGCTACCAGCCTTATCTGTGTTGTATGTTGTTGGTAAAAGCTCTACTAATCTGTCTACGCACAGCATTACTCATAAGTTTTCGGGAGCTTCTTCCCTAATAAGCCCCTGCTATTATCTTACATCTCTAGAGCTTTGGAGCTGACACGTTTCTTCCCTGCCGAAATTATGAAAGAGTTTTTAAGTAAGTTCATTTGTGGTCCTCCTTCAACGGTTGGTTGATGCTTAATCTCTTGTAAGTATTTTCAGCGTGGCTACGTGATCTTTCATGTGCCATAGTGGTTAAAGCAGCCTTCTTTCTTTCTCTTCTTCTTCTTCTTCTTCTTCTTCTTCTTCTTCTTCTTCTTCTTCTTCTTCTTCTTCTTCAGAATGACCTCAGATTTCGAGTTGCCCCAGTCGTCAATCTGAGGGTAATTTCCAGGTTCTAACTAAGTCGCTTTGTTGGCATTGAGCTGTTTGGGGACTTTCAAGATTTTTTTTAGTTGTTTCTGTTAATTTATGTATATATTATTTGAAATTTCTTGGTGCTTGTGGCATAATGCTCTTACATTTATAGCTATAGACTGGCTTATAATTATTAGTGTAACAAAGTAATAGCTTTATCTTTCAGTTATCTAATATATATATATATATATATATATATATATATATATATATATATATATATATATATATATTATATATATATATATATATATATATACATATGTATATATATATATATTATATATATATATATATATATATATATATATATATATATATATATGTATATATATGTATATATACACACACATATATACATATGTATATATTAGACAACTGAAAGATAAAGCTGTTACTTTGTTACACTAATAATTATAAGCCAGTCTATAGCTATAAATGTAAGAGCATTATGCTACAAGTACCAAGAAATATATATATATATATATATATATATATATATATATATATATATATATATATATATATATATATATATATATATATATATATATATATATATATATATATATATATATATATATATATTTCCCTGGCACTTTTAGGTATCTGAACAAATAGCTATATGTATGTATGTGTATACACACAGACACACACATATATGTATGTATGTATATATATATATGAAGAAAAACAGTTAGGCAAAAATGTTTAGTTAATAGGAAAGTAACAATTGTTATTATACATACCTACACAAGCACCTGAAAGGATGGGAGGAACGAGGGAAGAAAAATGGGAAAATATCCGCAATATGAGATTCAAATTAAAATTCCTTCGCAAGAAGGCGGACAGGCATTCTTCGCAAGATGGAGAACAACAGAGCTGTTGCAACAACATTCGTGAATGATGGAAGAGGTTTCAATCATTTTGAAACATTCTGTCATGTTCTTTGTGGCCACGAAAGTATTGAAAACTACGGATGAATAGGAGTGAAAGGACAAAAAGGAGTTATATATTTCGGTTAAAATAAATGTCTATGTAAGGGCAAAAAGTAGGCTCCTAGAAAACTTATGACCAAAATCCTACAAGTGATTAAGGGTAGCTTCCAGGTAGTAATTTTCTCTCTCTCTCTCTCTCTCTCTCTCTCTCTCTCTCTCTCTCTCTCTCTCTCTCTCTCTCTCTCACACACACACACATACACACATTATATGTATATGTGTGTGTGTGCGTGCGTGCGTGTGTATGTGTGTGTTTATGTGATGCAAACGTGTCTAGCTATACGACAGTTTGAGTGTACGTATACCTGTGCACTAGTGAGTGAATAAAGTCATAAAAGAATACCGATATTTATGTAAGCTCCTAAACACAAAACATCGTTTCATTTCAACGTTTCTTTCATTTGCTTATACGTATCCTACTTTTATATATTATAATTTCTCTCCTTCGTTTTCGCCTTTTATTCGTTCATATCACTCTACATCCAGCGAGGAAAATACGACAGCCTCATCTGCATTCAGTTTTGTCTCTGGTTTATTTTCCCCCCATCTCATTTGTTCCCATCCTATTCTCTTTTATAAGAAATTTCTCTCTTACACCAAAAAAACAAATGTTTCCACTTTCTCTCGCTCCTTATCACGTAACTTGCCTTCCCAATCCGTGGCACCCTCTGGCCAACTTTACCCTCACCCATGCAGCATCGTGCAGCTTCCTGCAGCATCGTGCAGCTTCCTGCAGCATCCTGCTACATCTTTCAGCATCGTACATATCGTATAGCATAGTGCTGCATCGTACGACATCGAGCAGCATTCAGTAGCATCGTACAGCATCCTGCAGCATTGTACAGCATCCTGTAACATCGATCAGTATCCTGCAGCATCGCGCAGCATCCTGGAACATCGTGCAGCATCCTGTAGCATCGTACAACATCCTGAAGCATCGCACAACATCCTGCAGCATCGTACAGCATCCTGTAGCACCGTACAGCACCCAATAGCATCGTGCAGTATCGTACAGCATCCCGTAGCATCGTACAACAGCGTGCATCATCCTACAGCATCCTGCAACATGGTACAGCATCCTGCAGCATGGTACAGCATCCTGTAACATCCTGCATCATCATGCAGCATCCTGTAACATCCTGCATTATCATGCTGCATCCTGCAACATCCTGCATTATTATGCAGCATCCTGTAACATCCTGCATCATCATGCTGCATCCTACAGCATCATTCAGAAACGTACAGAATCCTGCAGCATCGTACAGCGTCATATAGCATAATACAGCGTCCTGCATCATCATGCAGCATCGTTCAGAATCGCACAGAATCCAGCAGCATCGTACAGCACCATGCAGCATAGCGTACTACAGCATCCCCCTTCAGAGAGGAAATTAATAATAAATGCAAGAGCTGCATTCGGTTCAAAATGAATAGCTCTCGAGTTTTCCGGGTCGGTTTTGCACATAATGTAGGCATTCATAATTCAGGGGAGGTTGGACTGAATAATAGAGATGTTTGATGAATGAATATGCAATCTCGGATTTATCATAGCTTTTTTTTTTTTTGCGTAAGCCAGTATGATTTTACTGTTAGTTTTTTTTTTGGCAGCGATATATTTATAGAAAGATGAAAGTTATTGAGGTAAAAAAAAAATATTACTGATTTACGCCATAATATAAACCTGTTCCCCTTCTTTCTTGCCTTCCGGCATTCGGTTCCACCTCACCTCTTTGATTTTTTTTGTTTTTTTTTTGGTAAGTTTTTTGGCGTTCTTTTATCACTTATATACAACCTTCCATCGTGTCGATATGTAGTCGCATTTCGTAAGATTTGCCTGTATATATATATATATATATATATATATATATATATATATATATATATATATATATACTCAAAAATATATATAATCATATTTCGAACATGTATATATATATATATATATATATATATATATATATATATATATATATATATATATATATATATATATATATATATATATATAATCATAATTCGAACATGTGTATATGTATATATATATATTATATATACACATACTTATACATCTATATTTTATAAATATGTTTGAATTTACATATCAGAAGTTAACTGTGAATGACAGAGAAAGTTAAAGCTGTTGAGACGAATTGTCTGTATACACGGGAAATTAGGAGAGCTTTTAAAAATAAGACATTTAGAAAAACGACTGATATTAGATAAGAAAGGCAAACATGGAAGAAATGACGTCTGTTTTAACAGAGGAAAATGGATTGCAGTAACTGGGAAAACGGAAGCGAGGAAAGATTTCCAAATCCGTATAGAATAGGAATTCAAGCTGCTTTCTTGTTTTGTGTAAACCTCACTTATAGCAAGTTCTAATTTTAATTGTTTGGATGTTATAAAACTTAAATTATTTGAAAATGCAAGTTCTAATTTTAATTGTTTGGATGTTATAAAAACTAAATTACTTGAAGATGCAAGTTCTGATTTTAATTGTTTAGATGTTATAAAAATCTAAATAATTTGAAAATTGGTAAGGATTTTACGAGAGCCCATAGACAATAATTATCAGAAAATGTTAAGCTTTTTCAGTGTTTCTGCAGACTAAAATGTTTATTTTTAGATACATTCAAAAGAGGAATATTTTCTCCTTAACAATAGTATAAGAAAATTTACGTAAGCCTCAGCGAAGGTATCAAGAAGCACACACACACACACACACACACACACACACACACACACACACACACACACACACCGTAGCACGCATTTGAAACTCCTTTTAGTTCTTTGGAATTCGATAAAATCGCCAATCTCTCCGAAGCGACTTTTCCTTGACGCAGCGAATACATGAATGCATTTAATAATAAATCAAATCTAAGACAAATAAAATGTAAGAACTGACTAAAAGACTCTCCAACACACAGGGCCGTTTCTAGCTTTGTGGGGGCTCTAGGCAAGATGCTGTTTGGGACCCCTAGATAGGTAGGTAGGTAGGTACTATTACCTGGAGAAACGAAGGAATATAATAAAATCCTTGAATTCAGTTATTCATGGTACCTCAGACTAAATGTAAACAAACTCTCATGGAGACATTGATATGAAACGACGTGCGATACAAAGTAGTTGCTTGGCAGCTACCCGCCTTTGGTATGAAATGACTCGAGGACAAACGTTTATCTATCCGAGAAACGTAAACATCGCAAGAAACCACGAAACAATGAGAAAATCCGAAACTAATAAAGAAATTGCGATCTGTAGTGTTTTGACAGAAGTCAAGAACGACCACGTGGCATTTAAATGAAGGGTGGTATTTAAACATGAGCGCACGCAAACGCGCTAAACCCTCCGAAACTGAAAGTACAATGTCTATAGTATGCTATGGGTTGCTTATCTAGATTTCGGTTTGACGACCATTTTTACCTAAAATATAGGGTTTAGGGTCCCTTAACGGGAATGATGGGTCTAACTAATTATATAGTACAGAAATCTGTAGTGTCAACAATTGCAATTAATTACACAAATGCTAATAAATGAAAATTGAATTGTCATAGGTATACATATAATATAAGTTGCACATGATAAAATCTTTTAAATTTTCAAATTTTAAATTTGAAAATTAAAATATTTCAAAGGGAATCGGGGGCCCCCGAGTGGCTTGAGAAATTTAAATTTTCCAAGCTACCCCGGGGTCCCCAAGGTGGCTTGGGGGCCCTAGGCAATCGCCTAGTCCGCCTATAGCTAGAACACACTTTGTCGGAAGAAATAAGTAAATTAATATTGGTGGCAGAGTTAATTTTTGGAATTTTCAGGACATCAGAGTTGATGTATTGGCAAATAGCGACGTAAAGCAGAAATTAGCATCAGCTGTTTTAAGAGACATTTCCAGAATAATTTCCACATGCCGAAGGTGTTTTGTTTCCTTGTATATCAGTTAAGCAGGTCATGTAGGAAAGTGTGTACTTAGTTACTGCGGCCATGTTAATCTGTGATGGTGAAGTCCGAAGCCCGCAGATGAGTTTGACTCTCTCTCTCTCTCTCTCTCTCTCTCTCTCTCTCTCTCTCTCTCTCTCTCTCTCTCTCTCTCTCTCTCTCTATATATATATATATATATATATATATATATATATATATGTGTGTGTGTGTGTGTGCATACACACACACATATATATATATATATGTGTGTGTGTGTGTGCGTGTGCGTGTACAGTCTGATAACTGTCCTTCAGAAAGTGTCTTTAAAACAATTACGTAATGCAATTAAATTTATCTGTATTATTGCCTCTTACCTGTAATACAATAACGTAATGTAATCAAATTCATCTGTATTATTGCCTCTTTATACTCAGAACCTAGCATGTTAACCAATCACATCTGTAAGACATTGCTCAAGCCTGACCCAAGTCGGTAAGAAGTCTTTGAACAATGTAAAAAAAAAAAGAAGTAAATATTCCGTATACTAACATTTGATCTCAGTTACCAGAATCGTTTTCAATAGAACAAAGATATTACGAAGGACTTGATCTGCGTCCCCATCTCCTACCTAAACCAGCGTGTCATTTCCCTCCTGTCTCATCTGTTATGTTGGCAAGGGTACATATAGGGGTATATAATTATAGGGGCAAGGAAGACCGTCTAGGCAGTGCCATATGGTAGGTTCCGCAAGGGGAGGGGGGAGGGGGTGGTCTCAAGAGGAGATGGGGAGGAGAGTTAGAAGCCATGGAGTCAGCCCAAGCTTTACCTGAGAGCAACAGAACCAGGTGAACTGGGAAGCGGGGTGGGGGGCCTGGGGTGGGGGTGAAGGACCAATAATCAATGAGAGAGTAGAGGTGATTGGTGCACACAACTACACAACAAGTCATATCTGAAGCCACTTATTAGCTCTAGCTTTTTTTTTTTAATACATATATTGATTCGTTCCGGGTGACGCAGCAGATTCTCTCTCGCGTTATTTGCGGAAGAAAATGCAGACATGTCATGTTATGCTTTTCGCTTCTGCTCGTTGGGACGTGATTAGCTGCCATTGTTTTGAATTTGGACCGTGCATAAAGGACACTGTGCAACTCCCCATTTCCACGAATGTTATTTTTGCGTACTTTTCAGTTTGGTTCATTGGATGTGATCGACTGTTGTTGTTTTGGCGTTGGACCATGCATAAAAGACGTACAAATTCTCGCTTCCGTGAACTGTTATTTTCGCATATATATAGGCTTCGTATTCAGGCCCGGTCGCTTGTGAAGGAAAGTTAAATTCTCCTCTGTCTAAAACTTTTATTTTTTTAGTTCGCGCAGCTTACTTGTTGCTCCATATCACCAGATATCCGATTATAAAAGTCATACATAATATATTATCAGGTAAAAAGAAAATAAAGAGGAAGGTAATTGATATGTTACCGAGTGAGATTGAGAATAAAGAGGAAGATAATTGATATGTTATCGAGTGAATAGAGAATAAAGAGGAAAGTAATTAATAATTATCAGGTGAAGAGAAAATAAAGAGGAAGATAATGGATATGTTATCAAGTAAAGAGAGAGTAAAGAGGAAGATAATTGATATGTTATCAAGTGAAGAGAGAATAAAGAGGAAAGTGATTAACATATCAAGTGAAGAGAAAATAAAGAGAAAGATAATTAATATATCAAATGAAGAGGAAAAAAGAGGAATTTTGTAAATATATTATGAAGTGAAGAGAAATTAAAGAGTAAGATAATGTATCAAGTGAAGAGAAAATCAAGAGGAAGATATATTATCAAAGAGAAAATAAAGAGGAAGATAATTGATATATTATCAAGTGAAGAAAAATCAAGAGGAAGATAATTGATTTATTATCAAGTGAGAGAAAATAAAGAGGAAGATAATTGAAATATCACATGAAGAGAAAATAAAGAGGAAGATAATTAAAATATTATCAAGCGAAGAGTAAATGATGAGGAAGATAATAAATATATTGTCAAATGAAGAGAAAATAAAGAGGAAGACGATGTATTATCAAAAAAAAAGAGGAAATAGAGAGGTAGATATAATTAATAAATTACGAAACGAGAAAATAAAGAAGTAGAAACCGGATGTGCCATTCCGGAGAATTTCACAGTTACTTACGTCTGTATTGGTATTTATTGCCAGCTGTCTGCGTTATGGCCTTTGTTTCTCTGCTTCCTTTACGCCTTTCTCTACTAATTCCCTCCGATAATGGCAATTGGAACCTCTGGAGGCAAAGTAGAAAATAAAATAAAATGAAAACTTTCAGTAATTGACCTTTTATGCAATTATAAAATAAAATGACAAAAAGAGCACTGTCAGTACCTAACCTTTTCTGAAATTATAAATATAATAAAATGACAAAAAGAACCCTGTGAGCACCTGACATTTTATGCAATTATAAAATAAAATGACATAAAGAACACTGTCAGTACCTGACCTTTTATGAAACTATAAATATAACATGAAAAAAAGAATATTGTCAGTACCTGACCTTTTCTGAAATTACAAAGTAAAATAACACAAAGAACACTGTCAGTACCTGAACTTTTATGAAATTATAAAATAAAATGACAAAAAGAACACTGTCAGTACCTGACCTTTTATGAAATTATAAAGTAAAATGACACAAAGAACACTGTCAGTAACTGACCTTTTATGAAGTTATAAAATAAAATGACAGAAAGAACACTGTCAGTACCAGACCTTTTATGAAATTATAAAATAAAATTACGAAAAGAACACTGTCAGTACCTGACCTTTCATGAAATTCTAAAATAAAATGACAAAAAGAACACTGTCAGTACCTGACCTTTTATGAAATTGTAAAATAAAATTATAAAAAAGCACTGTCAGTACCTGACCTTTTATGAAATAAAATGACATAAAGAACACTGTTGTACCTGACCGTTTGTGCAATTAAAAAATAAAATGACAAAAAGAACACCGTCAGCACCTGAACTTTTATGACATTATAAAATAAAATACGTAAAGAACACTGTCAGTACCTGACCTTTCATGAAATTATAAAAAAATACAAAAAGAACACTGTCAGTACCTGACCTGTTATGAAATTATAAAATAAAATGGCAAAAAGAACACTGTCAGTACCTGACCTTTTGTGAAATTATAAAATAAAATGACAAAAAATAACGCTGTCAGTACCTGACCTTTTATGAAATTATGAAATAAACTGACAAATAAGAACCCTGTCAGTACCTAACCTTTTATGCAATTATAAAATAAAATGACATAAAAGAAAACTGTCAGTACCTGGCCATTTATGAAATTATAAAATAAAATGACAAAAAGAACACTGTTAGTACCTCACCTTTTATGAAATTATAAAATAGAATGACAAAAAGAGCACCGCCAGCACCGGTCCTGTTATGAAGTTATAAGATAAAATGACAAACAGAACACTGTCGGTACCTGACCTTTTATGAAATTATAAAATTAAATGACAAAAAGAACACTGTTAGTACCTGACCTTTTATGAAATTATAAAATAAAATGACAAAAAGAACAATGTCAGTACCTTACCATTTATGAAATTCTAAAACAAAATGACAAAAAGAACCCTGTCAGTATCTGACCTTTTATAAAATTATAAAATAAAATGACAGAAAGAACACTGTCAGCACCTGACCTTTTATGAAGTTATAAAATTAAATGACAAATAGAACACTGTCAGTACCTGACCTTTTATGAAATTATAAAATAAAATGACAAAAAGAATACTGTCAGTACCTGACCTGTTATGAAATTATAAAAGAAAATGACAAACAAGAACACTGTCAGTACCTGACCTTTTATGAAATTATAAAATAAAATGACAAAAAGAACACTGTCAATACCTAACCTTTTCTGAAATTATAAAAATGACAAAAAGAACACTGTCAGTACCAGACATTTTATGAAAGCATAAAATAAAAGGACAAAAAGAACACTGTCAGTACCTGACCTTACTGTCAGTACCTGACCTTTTATGAAAGTATAAAATAAAATTACAAAAAGAACACTGTCATTACCTGACCTTTTATGAAATTATAAAATAAAATGACAAAAAGAACACCGTCAGTACCTGAACTTTTATGCCATTATAAAATAAAATGACGTAAAGAACACTGTCAGTACCTGACCTTTTATGAAATTATAAAATAAAATGACAAAAAGAATACTGTCAGTACCTGTCCTTTAATGAAATTATAAAATAAAATGGCAAAAAGAGCACTGTCAGTACCTGACCTCTTATGAAATTATAAAATAAAATGACAAAAAAGAACACTCAGTACCTGACCTTTTATGAAATTATAAAATAAAATTACAACAAAGAACACTGTCAGTACTTGACCATTTATACAATTATAAAATAAAATGACAAAAAGAAGACAGTCAGTACCTCACCTTTTATGAAATTATAAAATAGAATGACAAAAAGAACACTGCCAGTACCTGTCCTGTTATCTAATTATAAGATAAAATGACAAAAAAATACACTCAGTACCTGACTATTTTTGAAATTATAAGATAAATTGACAAACAGAACACTGTCAGTAGCTGACCTTTTATGAAATCATAAAATTAAATGACAAAAAGAACAATGCCAGTACATGACCATTTATGAAATTCTAAAACAAAATGACAAAAAGAACACTGTCAGTACCTGACCTTTTATAAAATTATAAAATAAAATGACGTAAAGAACACTGTCAACACCTGACCATTTATGAAAGTCTAAAACAAAATGACAAAAAGAACACTGTCAGTACCTGACCTTTTATGAAATTATAAAATAAAATGACCAAAAGAACACAGCCTGTACGTAACCTTTTATGAATTATAAGATAAAATGACAAAAAGAACACTGTCAGTACCTGACCTTTTATGAAGTTATGAATTCTGCGCGGATGACAAAGCCGTAGGCTCGAGCCACATCGTTTATTTGCCATCCTTTGTTCCCCAGTGGTAGCATTCACTTTGATGGGGTAAGCCGACATTTGTTATAATTCCTACAATTCCAGAGACTTTAACGTTGGTTATTTCTGTTAATTTAATACTCTCTCACATACACATCATTCAAAGTAGAACACTCGTCCGGGATTTTGTCATAAGCTCTTTTTCGCTGTGCATATGACGTCGAAAATAATATCATCATTACTTTTGGACTTGTTGTCATTGTTGCTGCTTTTGTTTTTAATGTTTTCGCTGCTTTTGGACTTGTTGTCATTGTTGCTGCTTTTGTTTTTAATGTTTTCGCTGCTTTTGTCTGTCAGTTTTGTGCAGCTAAAGTAATGGGCTTTGAAACTGCAAATACTTTGGCAGTTCTGTACCATGCATTTTCTTGTTCCGTTTTAGTAAAGTTAGCTTATTAAAATTATATTTTTTTTTCTTTTATTATGATCATCGAGATTGAAAAGGGGAATCGAACATATTCCCGAAAGCTCTACTTAATTTGGTTTTTAAATATAATTGTTCCCATGCATGACTCAGGATTTGTTTCTCCATTATCATTGTCATTATTGGTAGTAGCAAAACTAGAGATAAGCTTTTTTTTATAATTATGATAATGCTGAACAGTAGGTAAATTTACGGCGAAATGAAGATTCACAAACATACGAAGAGAAGAACCGCAAATGAAAGGAAAAAGAAAGCAAAGCAAAAAGGAAATTAGAGTCTTGCCCCTTCCTTCCTTTTACTTTTCTTGTTATCCAGCCTTCCTCTTCACTGCTGCATTAGGAGAAGCACCTTTCCTACTGAAAAATAAACTGTGATCCCCAAATCCAACGCCAGCGTAGGATTTGGATCCTCTGAATTCTTTGATACCTGGTTGCAGCTCAAAAGCTTCGGTTTACCCAGTCTTTTATAACTTTCAGATAGTTAATTTATAATCTCTATCTTCCGGTTTACCCAGTCCTTTATAACTTTCAGATAGTTAATTTATAATCTCTATCTTCCGGTTTACCCAGTCCTTTGTAACTTTCAGATAGTTAATTTATAATCTCTATCTTCCGGCTTACCCAGTCCTTTATAACTTTCAGATAGTTAATTTATAATCTGTATCTTCCACCTTACTTTCCACCCATTCCTAACAACTGATTCATAGTGCAACTGCGAGGTTTTTTTTTTTTTCTCCTGTTTTACCTTTCAAACCTTTTCACTGTCAGTTTCCCTCAAAGGTCATTCAGCATATGGCCATTGGCCTAAATTCTGTATTCTATTCTGCCCTAAAATGGAAAACTGCAGTATCTGCAAAATTTTCGAAACTGAGTTAGGCCACCTATTGGGCTGGTGAAAAACTAATACACAAGTTACTGCAGTTTCAGAATGATTCTTCCATGCTTTCCACGAGTATTTAGGGGGTCCCGTTTGCACTATCTGTAAAATCAGTAGTAAGGCAAGGGAGTATCTACCATTTTTCTCAGTTTTGTGTTATGGGGCAGTATTTTATTCAGATAGTTAAACTAACTAACTCATCAGGGAAAGCTTTTGGCAGTATCGTAATCTCTGAGAGTATTGAATTCTCTGCCTCTGCTAAATTTCAGCTTTTCTTCGAATTAACTGTACTTGATTTGATTTTATTCTTATAAATAGAGCGATGTTATCTAATAGGAAAATAGAATACAGTATATTATTATTATTATTATTATTATTATTATTATTATTATTATTATTATTATTATTATTATTATTATTATTTCGGTAGATGAAACCTATTCACATGGAACAAACACACAGGGGCCATTGACTTGAAATTCGGTATACCATTTTAAACAATATAATTTCTTTAATTTTGCCTCATTTTGGAAGTGAAATATAATCTTTATTATAAGATTTTCAAGGACTGCAACTCATATCCGGGAAGAGAAAATATCCGTGAAATAAAACCGGCAAACTTCATATACTTCTCTCATTTTTGGCGTTAGAATGAAAATCTATTTTTAGCATGTCTTGTTTTCTGTTTTTCACAGATCACCATTTTTGAACAGTATTTTTTTTTAATTTAATGCCGTAATATTTGGAATTTTATAAATAAAAAAAATTATGAGTTTGTGTGTGTGTGTTTTTTTTTATTTGATTTTGTAATATATACCTTTTCTTTCAGGGCACTGAAAATAAACTTACATTACTTTATCAGGTAACATTAGTAACTAAATCATTTTTCCCCCACTGACAACACTTTTTTATTTTATTTATTTATCTGTTTACTTATTTATTTATTTATTTATTTATTTATTTCTTTCTTTATTTATTTATTTATTTATTTATCTGTGTATTTATTTATTTATTTATTTTGCTCTTCCAGGTGGCCATGAGGAACGAATTTGTGTGGCTGTCGGCAACAGCAATTCTTTGCTTGGCTGGGCTGGTCGTTACTGCCCCGCCTCTGGATGCTGCCACTCATCGTGGTAAGTAATCTTTTTTTTTTTTATGTAGAGGCCGGTGGGACGGGCAACTGGGGACGAAGGACACAGAGTGGATCCTCGCGTTTTAAATTAAATGTCACACATCGTGGGAAGTTAGATCCCTTGTAATTTTTGCCTTCGTGGGGAGGTAGTGCCGTCAGTGTACCTCACGCGATGCACTGTAGGCATTCTGTAAGGTTCTTTGCAGCGTCCCTTCGGCCCCTGGCTGCAGCCCTTTTCATTCCTTTGACTCTACCTCCGTTCATATTCTCTTCCATCTTACTTTCCACCCTCTCCTAACAGTTATTTCGTAGTGCAACTGCGAGGTTATCCTCCTGTGACACCTTTCAAACCTTTTTACTCTTAGTTTCCCTTTCAGCGCTAATGACGTCATAGGTCCCAGCGCTTGGCCTCTGGCCTAAATTTTATATCCCATTTCTAGAGTTTTGATAAAGGGAACTAAAGACAAAGAGTGGATATTCACCCTTTAAAAGAGAGATGGTAGACGGTTTTGTGAGAGATAGGCAAAATAGGCAAATTTAGATACGCCGTTGACGTTTGATATATGCATGAGACAAAATAGCTCTTAATAGGAAGTCATTTGTAGGCATTGGAGTACTAATTGCATATATATAACTCTCTCTCTCTCTCTCTCTCTCTCTCTCTCTCTCTCTCTCTCTCTCTCTCTCTCTCTCATGTTCTGTTACTGTGTCAACTTAAGCAGAAAATATCGATTTCATAAATGTTTTTCTGGCTCTCGGAAATAATATCTGGAATATTCTCTCTCTCTCTCTCTCTCTCTCTCTCTCTCTCTCTCTCTCTCTCTCTCTCTAATGTATGTTCTGTTACTGTGTGTAACTAACGTAAGCAATCATGTTTGCGTTCAGTCGACAGTATCAATACCGAAACGAAAGAACAACAAAACACAGAGTTTCCACTTCTCTCGTTTTAGTCTCCATTCCAATTCCCGTAACTGAATTTCGGAGGGTCCTGTCCTCGGGCGCTTGGGACCCGCCACGCTACAGATATTTCGACCGTGGAAACTAGCTTTTTATAGGTTTAACAACGTCAAGAGAGGGAGGGAGGGTCGCTCTCTCACTCTCAGGCGACCAAATCATATAACGCAAGAGAAAATGTAAGAGAAATGACGTGAAAGGTTGTGAAAGAGAGTGAAAGATATGACGGCTGTGTGTTGTCAGGTTTTTTATCGTCATTTTTTTTATTTGATTCTAATAAAATTAGTAGGAATCGTGTAATTAGAATATATTGAAGTTATACTCGTATATGTTGTAGGAACCCAATGAACGGCTTGTATTTCGATTATTATTATTATTATTATTATTAATTCAGTATATGAAACCTATTCATATGGAACAAGCACACACAGGGGCCATTGACTTGAAATTCAAGCTTCCAAAGAATATGTTGGTTTCAACCTCCCACCGCAGGCCCCACACTGCAGCAGTAACTGATCATGATGCTGAGCCAGTGATTTTTCATCGCACTGGGGGAGACGCGAACCAGCGACATCAGAGTGGCATGCCACAACACTAACCACTATACCAGTGAATTATACGATCCTAATTGCTGCCACATACACATACTTTGATGCATACATACATACATACATACTTACATATGCTCTTTCACGCATAAGTTGATTTTCTTTATTATATGTGAAGCCTCTAAAAATCCTGTATTCCGTATGACAATACTTCGACCCTGATCCCTGATTACTGGTCAGTGCTGTAAAGAAAGTGGTCGACTCCAGTTTTATATATATATATATATATATATATATATATATATATATATATATATATATATATATATATATATATATATATATATATGTGGCCGACTGGTTAGTGTGTCACTGTAGTCCTGATTCCTCGTCCGTCGCTGGTTCGACCCCACGGGACGGTGGACTTATTATCAACTAAAAATTCCCCTTCGGTAACATATATGAAAATATATTATTTCCGAGGTAGAGTGAATTGGATATTAAAGGACGTTTGTAGCTTTCTGATTGTATATGAATCACGGTGATGTGATAAATAGTCATACATATATGTGTGCATACATATACATATATATGTACATACATATATATATATATATATATATATATATATATATATATATATATATATATATATATATATATATATATATGCACACAGTATTCAGGTCCTTAGTAGGATTAGAGATGGTGTTTAACTTTCTTTGCCTTTTTTTTTTTTTAGTCGCCGATTGACTTTGTGAAAACGAATGAAAGAGAAAGCTGATGAAAAATAAGAAATCAATCCCTCCAGTAGAAAGATGGACAATCATAGTATTTTGAGGAACAAGTCACATGAAGATATTTCTGCAGCCTGGCAGTAGAGGAAAAGAAACAGTCACAAAACCGAGCTATCTGAGCGTTGTTCTTTGTCCCAGTGTGCGAATTAGTAGCCTCCAAGACTCATTTTATAAAGAGTACCACCAGCGTAAATCTTCGCCTGATATTATGGGAGACGATGGACTTGATAGCATCGTCTCTTAATATAATTCTCATTCTCATTATTTAGAAACCCTGTAACTTTCATCCTATCATTTTATCATTTCTCCATCAAATTCTTGTCAGCATTTTAGAGGCCTTCATTCAAGCCCAGTGTATTTCTATGTCATTATGCCGTCATATTTTCTCGAGCACTTTTAAGTTAATTTATCCCTCATGTATTAAGCAAGTTCCGGCATCCTGTTTACTAAGGAGTTGTCCTGGAAGCTGCGTCCCCCAGAACTAATCCATCGGATGATGTTAGAGAAATTTAGATATTACTCTAAACAAGTAAAAAAATGCGGCGAAGTTTCTTCGGCGCAATCGAGTTTTCTGTACAGCCGCTAGAGCCTATAATCAAGGCCACCGAAAATGGATCTATCTTTCGGTGGTCTCTGTATAGTGCTGTTTGAGCCGCGGCTCATGGTACTTTGCCGGAAGCACGATTATGGCTAACTTAAACCGTAAATAAAATAAAATAAAATAAAAACTACTGAGGCTAGAGGGTATGTTTGATGATTGGGGGCGTGGATGATCAACATACCAATTTTCAGCCCTCTAGCTTCAGTAGTTCTTGAGATCTTAGGGCGGACAGAAGAAGGTGCGGACGGACAGACAAAGCCGGCACAGTAGTTTTCGCTTACAGAAAACTAAAACTGTGTTTCAAAATCCAATTTCGCGGAAAGCATCAGAGAATCTCAAAAAGACGAAAGCGATGGAGAATTAGGTTCTAAAGTGAGATTATGCATATACAGTAGAAATGCCTTGGGAATAAATGGTACATTCACCTTGTACTCCATTGACTTGAGCACTGGTACGTAAGCCGTTAAAGAACCTAGATTCTCCGAAGGGGGGTAGTGCCGTCAGTGCACCTCATGCGGTGCACTGTAGGCATTGCTTAAGGTTCTATGCAGCGTGCCTTCGGCCCCTAGCTGCAACCCCTTTCGTTCCTTTTACTGCACCTCCTTCCATATTCTGTTTCTTCCATCTTACTCTCCACCCTCTCCTAATAGGTTTTCCCCCTGTTAGACCTTTCAAATCTTTTACTGTCAATTTCCGTTTCAGCTCTGAATGACCTCATAGGTCCTAGTGCTTGGCCTTTGGCCTACATTCTGTATTCAATTCAACTCAAGAACCTAGATTCAAAATCAATGGATTTATATCTGTTGTTTTGCCAACTTTGATGATTGACCAACAATAGTAAATGCTGCGGCCGTGACAGAGAAGGATTTTAATACAGAGGAGGCGTATATCTTTTTTAGGGAGCCGGCCTTCCTCAACAAAATATAGATCGTATACATATACAGTAGGCCTATGTGTTTTTATGTATAGCATATATTTATTTTCAGATTATATATATATAAATTATATATATATATATATATATATATATATATATATGTATGTATATATATATATATATATATATATATATATATTATACACATATATGTATAGATATAGATATATATCTATATCCACCTATCTATATATATATATATATTAGATATTTATTATATGACACTCCTTTAAATTTTTTTCCTGTTTAATTTCATTGCGGCGTTAATAACCTACTGTAGGCATTGCGACGCCAGTTTTAGTAACCATTAATCAATCAATCAGTCAGTCTTTGATGACTACTTTGATGGCCGCTGCCTTACAGGAAGTTATTTTCTTGTTAGTTATGAAAATCCTCATCTATACAGGTCCAGGGAAGATTATACTGAGGACAGGCATGCAGCCAGAACACTGTTAAAGCCATTATTCTTATAATAATTAACTTGACATTCAGTATTCCAAGAAGCAGATGCATAAGTGGATGAAGGTATAAGTTGTATTAGATGAATAAATAACTTGTAAAGCTTACACAATGCTACATTAGACTATCCTAGTGGAGTAGTGCCGTTAGCGCACCTCACGCGGTGCACCGTAGGCATTGCTTTAAGGATCTTTGCAGCGTCCCTTCTGGCCCCTAGCTGCAACCCCTTTCATTTCTTTTGCTGTATCTCCATGCCTATTCTCTTTCTTCCATCTTACTTTCCACCCTCTCCTAACAATTGATTAACAGTGCAACGACGAGGTTTTCCTCCTGTTACACCTTTAAAAGCATTTTACTGTCCATCAACCTTTCAGCACTGAGTGACCTCATAGGTCCCAGCGTTTTGGCCTTTGGCGTAAATTCTTTATATACCACATATGTCCTAGCGCTTGGCCTTTGGCCTAAATTCTACAGTATATTCCACTTAGGTCCCAGCGCTTGGCCGTTGGCTTAAATTTTAAATAACAGCTACATTAGAATACTTAGTAAAAGACAGTGTACTGAAAGAAAGAGAAACAAATCTACGGCAGTGATAGGTGGGAACACCTAACTTAAGCAATTAACAGTGCCATCTCAGGTGAGCTAACGGCAGTAAATAGCAGCACGGATATTCAAGATAATTACTCAAAATTAGTTTTAAGGAAGGATGTTGGAAAATCACAACTTATCTATAGGAGGCAGTTTAGGGAACTGACAGAAAGAGGAAGACATTAAGAGGAAAATCAGAAAATATGGGTCAGAACCAGCTTCTATTGATTTGCTTTCTCAATAAGGAAAATAAAATATAGCAGTGTCCATGTAGAGTTATGATTCAGAACCAGCTTTTATTGTCTTCCTTTCTCAGTAATAAGGAAAATAAAATATAAGTATCCAGTTAAGAGTCAGAACCAGCTTTTATTGATTTGCTTTTACATTAAGGAAAATAAAATATAGCAAAGTTTCCATATATAGTTATGAGTCAGAACCAGCTTTTATTGATTTGCTTTCTCAGTGAAGAAAATAAAATATAGTAAAGTATCAATATATAGCTATAAGTCAGAACCAGCTTTTATTGATTTGCGTTCTCATTAAGGAAAATAAAATATAAGTTTCCATATATAGTTATGAGTCAGAACCAGCTTTTATTGATTGGCTTTCTCAGTAAGGGAAATAAAATATAGCAAAGTATCCATGTATAGTTATGAGTCAGAACCAGCTTTTATTGATTTGCTTTCTCAGTAAGGAAAATAAAATATAACAAAGTATCCATATATAGTTATGAGTCA
>NC_089759.1:7096656-7119156 GCF_040412425.1 Macrobrachium rosenbergii | reverse complement strand
AGTAAAATTAGAGCGCGGAAATTGTAACACCATTGGAATGAGCAGCAAAAGTGGAGCACGGAAATTGTAACAGCACTGGAATGAGCAGTAAAATTGGAGCACGGAAATTGTAACAGCATTGGAATGAGCAGCAAAAGTGGAGCATGGAAATTGTAATAGCATTGGAATGAGCAGTAAAAGTGGAGCACACAAGTTGTAACAGCATTGGAATGAGCAGCAAAAGTGGAGCACGGAAATTGTAACTGCATTAGAATGAGCAGTAAAATTGGAGCACGGAGAATTGTAACAGCATTGGAATGAGCAGTAAAACTGGAGCACGGAAATTGTAACAGCATTAGAATGAGCAGCAAAAGTGGAGCACGGAAATTGTAACAGCACTGGAATGAGCAGTAAAATTGGAGCACGGAAATTGTAACAGCATTGGGATGAGCAGCAAAAGTGGAGCATGGAAATTGTAACAGCATTGGAATGAGCAGTAAGAGTGGAGCACGGAAATTGTAACAGCATTGGGATGAGCAGCAAAAGTGGAGCATGGAAATTGTAATAGCATTGGAATGAGCAATAAAAGTGGAGCACGGAAATTGTAACAGCATTGGAATGAGCGGTAAAAGTGGAGCACAGAAATTGTAACAGCATTGGAATGAGCAGCAAAAATGGAGCACGGAAATTGTAACAGCATTAAAATGAGCAGTAAAAATGGAGCACGGAAATTGTAACAGCATTAGAATGAGCAGTAAAATTGGAACACGGAAATTGCAACAGCATTAGAATGAACAGTAAAAGTGGAGCACGCAAATTGTAACAGCATTAGAATGAGCAGTAAAAGTGGAGCACGGAAATTGTAACAGCATTAGAATGAGCAGTAAAAGTGGAGCATGGAAATTGTAACAGCATTAGAATGAGCAGTAAAAGTGGAGCACAGAAATTGTAACAGCATTAGAATGAGCAGTAAAAGTGGAGCACAGATATTGTAACGGCATTAGAATGAGCAGTAACAGGAGTACTGTGAGGGAGAGGAACTCTTGAACACACAATTCTCGTTCTAGGTTAAGATTCCAGCTTGCCTTCGAAAATCTGACATTTCTGTACCGTCAGTGATTAATGCTTCTGTTGTATTCTGTCTGTAATTGTGATTACTCAGTTGCTTTGTTATTAAGCTCAGTGCTGCAGGTAGATCCATTTCTTTGCTTAAATTCGCTTACATCTGCTTTCCTCTTACCTTGAATAGTTTCTGAGAGAGAATAATATACACTAGAGCAGTAGTTCTCAACCTTTTTTGGCCCATGCACCCTTTCACCATATGTCAGAATGTCATCCCCCCACCCCCTGCCAAATTGTCTGCCTCAAAAGGTGCATTCCAAATGATATGCAACACAATACTAACACAAACACACAGGCTAGTGGAGAGAAAGGCCAGCGTGACCTCTCAGTAGTGAGGACCGGTGCACACTGCGGCGTTTTGTGCATTCCTAGAGCCAGTTTGAGCCTGCCAATGTGTGGTCACATTTCCCCCCTGAAGCTCTGAAATTCCCCCCTTGCAGGAAATTCCCCCTGGTTGAGAACCACTGCACTAGAGCGGCGATGCCCTGTGGATTTAGAAAGGACATATTGAGTGGAATTAAAGCATCCTTAGGGAGAAAAGTTTTAGAATTGATTCACGTGACTCTTGTTTTCAACATCTTGCAAGAAAAAGAGTTCAAAGAAAATAAAATATCGCCTTGAGTGTGACGCCTGTATTATTATTATTATTATTATTATTATTATTATTATTATTATTATTATTATTATTACTCAGTAGATGAAAACTATTCATGTGGAACAAACCCACCACAGGGGCCATTGACTTGAAATTCAAGCTTCCAGAGCGTATGGTGTTCATTAGGAAGAAGAGGAAGTAAAGGGGAATAGATAAAGAAGAGATATCACTTATTAAAAAAGAAAAAATAAATTAATTGATAGAGAAATAGATAAGAAATATATCAAAATTCAAGAAGAATAGTACTAGGGTAGTAATGCATTGCATCTTCGCTTGAACTTGTGAAGTTCCAACTGCACGAATCCTCTGGGAGGCTGTTCCACAGTCCAACGGTAATCAAAGACATTTGGTTAAAACCCGACCAGTGGTGAATATCAAACACAACGGACGATTGACATAAGAGGCTTGGGTGTCTATAAAAGCCTCGTCCATATATTTTCATACATTGATAAGGGTGAGTAAACATACACGCGTCCCGCTTGGTTATATTAAGATACGAACAAACACACAGCCGTGTGATTATGCATTATACAACGTGGATTTACATATATATCGACAAACATGTTATAAGTCCAACTGCTATGCATTTATACATGAACACACAGAGAGAGAGAGAGAGAGAGAGAGAGAGAGCGCGAGAGAAGCACAGGGGAAGAGAGAGAGGGGAACACTGAGAGAGAGAGAGAGGAACACTGAAAGAGAGAGAGAGAGAAAGAAAGAAACAGAGAGAAAGAAAGAAACAGAGAGAGAGAGAAACAGAGAGAGAGAGAGGCCGCTGTTTCGTAAGTGGAGGACAGAACCGAAATGGCAATAGTTGGGAAGTACTTCCAGACAGCTGCTGCCAGAATGGACATTCTCTCCGGACTTCATATCCGTATCCGAAGCCAACTATGAAACCCCGCAAATAGGGTACCACATCTCTCTCTCTCTCTCCCCCTCTCTCTCTCTCTATCTCATTAAAAAGGGAGGGAAGGCCTAAACGTGACTGAGATTTTAATGAAAATATTAACTTGTGCCTAGATATACATGCCGGCAGTTCAATGAGATTTAAAAAAAAAAAATACTCATTTACGCAAATACATTTAGCGTAACTCTTGAAACAAGAATTATGTCATTCACAAGGATCAAATTTTAAATAGCAAAATACAAAAGTTTTAATGAAAGATAAAGGACACCTATATTTCAAAATCCACTTCACGATTACAATGAAACAATTTACCTCTAAGAGGATCTGATCCCACAGTCGACCAATTGAACTTCTTTCTTCAGAACAACTCAAGAAGACTCAGAATTCGACCTCTTTAGGAAGGACGAAAAGCGTCCTTCCCCTACCCCGACCCCTACCCCCCATTCCCCCTATCCCGACCTCTTTCCTCCTCCTCCCTCCCCTTTCCCTTTCCTCCTCCCCCTTCCCTTCCCCCTCGACCTCTTTTCTCTTTCCTTCTCCTCCTCTTCCTCCCCCTTTACTTCACGCTCGATCTCTTTCCTCTTTCCTCCTCCTCCTCCTCCTCCTCCTCGATCTCTTTCCTCCTCCTCCTCCTCCTCCTCCTCGATCTCTTTCCTCCTCCTCTCCTTCCCTTCCCCCACGATCCCTTTCCTCTTTCCTCCTCCTCCTCCCTCCTCCTCCTCCTCCTCCTCCTCCTCCTCCTCCTCCTCCTCCTCCTCCTTTCCCCTTATCCTGATCTCTTTCCTCCTCCTCCTCCCTTCCCCTCCTTCCTCTCCCCCTATCCAGACCTCTTCCCTCCTCCCCCCTTCTCCTCCCCTCCCCTCCTTCCCCCGCCTCAATCCTAGCGCAGAGAAGCGGAGCAATAAAACGCCATAAAGTTTTTCACAACCTGAGCAATATCTCCAAGGAACTCCATTTATATTCTGTTTCTGGGAATTGAGAAAGATCTCAATTAAGGATAAGATGTTTCTCTTGTGGTCATCTTAACGCGCCTTAAAATCCATCTCGACTTATTATGGTCTGTAAGGCTTCTCTTGCCCCTTGCGGCGTCCTTTGGGTTTTGACTTTGAAATGAAAAATGTCTGCTCCGTACGAGTGACCACGCGCGTATGGAGGTAAAATTAATGTGTTCTCATATACATGCATACGTGTGTGTATGTATGTATTGTGTAAGTGTGTGTTTATATATATATATATATATATATATATATATATATATATATACATGTATATGTGTATAGATAATATATATATGTATATATATATGTGTGTCTGTCTGTGAAGCAAGCGTCAGGTTCGTTAATGCCAGTTACTAATTACATTTAGACTACAATGAAGTAATTTTGGTCGCTAAAAGAAAACATACCATTGTACTATGAAAATGGTTTAATTGCATTTAAGTTTTGCAGACTTGTAATCCTTTTTAATTAAGTGACGCCTTAATAAATAAATAAAAAAAAATCTAACTATAAATAAAAGTCTTCAAATCATGAACTATTCTCCTGCTTAATAAAGGGCAAGTCACCCATACTGTAAAGAATGACCCTTGACCTCAACTCGGGGAAAATGGGCACGGTATGATAGAAAGGTGTTGCAGGTAAATATATCATTCCGTTAAGCCTCGATGACATAGGTCCTTCCCCAAAGCTCCCTACCCATTCACTACCTCCCTTACCTTTCTGGAGGAAGATACTAGACCACATTCCCATTCCCATTCTCTCTCTCTCTCTCTCTCTCTCTCTCTCTCTCTCTCTCTCTCATACACACGAAACACTCAACTAGTACTAGGATTCCCTTGGGAATGGATACGGGTGCCATCTTTTAAGGCCTTGCACAAAGATGTTTCTAGTGGTTTAAACACATTGCCACCATGGGAGGGAATTGCATTGATAAGTGTCCAATCGTTAGGTGGGATAATTTGCTGAGGTAACCATGTACTGAAGAGACTACAGACGTAAGCAAAATAGTAACAAAAGAGAAATAGAATAACTGAATGCGTCAGGTTAATTCGTATAATGAAAACTTCAATGGGAAGAAGACTTAGGTGCAAATAAAAACAATAAATACCGAAGGAATTGTTAATGGCTCTCCCTTTCTACCTAAGAGGACAGGGTCAAGGACGCCCTTAGATATTTGCCGAGCAGCTCAGGTTCCTTCTCTGTCTCTTCTTATTCAGTACCTCAGGGATTCGATCAGTTTTTCATCTAATTAACTAGAAGCATTGAGCAGGCCGAAGCGATATGCCTGCTTGTTCAAATGAAAAGCAACATTGCTTAGAAAACCGTTTTGGCATCAACGAACTTTTTTTACGGATTTTCTCCGAGAGGTAGTGAGTGTTTCTGATAATAATAATAATAATAATAATAATAATAATAATAATAATAATAATAATAATAATAATTATTATTATTATTATTATTATTATTATTATTATTATTATTATTATTATTATTATTATCTCATATCGTTAATTATGATGGGCTCATAAGAGAAAGTCGAGACGGAAAGTCCCAGGCACAAGGACTTTAAATACTGTCCCGAAGCATAACTTTTATGGAGTGCATTACCCACACAAAAATTAACGTAAGGATGCATCTAGTCCAGAGCGTTCCACCGAGTAAAATGTCCTAGTGAGTGTTTCTGATAATAATAATAATAATAATAATAATAATTATTATTATTATTATTATATTATTATTATTATTATTATTATTATTATTATTATTATTATTATTATTATTATTATTATTAGTATCTCATATCGTTAATTATGATGGTCTCATAAGAGAAAGTCGAGACGGAAAGTCCCAGGCACAAGGACTTTAAATACTGTCCTGAAGCATAACTTTTATGGAGTGCATTACCCACACAAAAATTAACGTAAGGATGCGTCTAGTCCAGAGCGTTCCACCGAGTAAAATGTCCTTAAGCGGAAGAAATGACTCCCAAAAAATTGCACATTTCTGGAGAAATGAAACGCAGACAAAAACACAGCAAAGCAAAGCACGTCACAAAAACATGACATTTTCAAGCATTAGCGTATTTCTTTTTTTTTTTTAACCTAGAGTATCAGTATCCAAAATATTGTCTGTAAAATTCCAGCTGTGCGCAAAAGAGATGAACTACTTCTGACTCTACGTTCTACGAATATAGCGTAGAAGCTCGACAGAATGTGGGATGGCTTGATCTCCAACTATTTAAGCGAGGTGCTAATTCATTCCCGCTCTCTGCTAATGAAGTCTCCTGAATTTCAGGTGTCACTGTTTCCTATAACTCCTCTCTCTCTCTCTCTCTCTCTCTCTCTCTCTCTCTCTCTCTCTCTCTCTCTCTCTCTCTCTGCAGGCTGAAGATTCCCCTTTGGATTGAATTGAATTGAACTGAATATAGAATTTATGCCAAAGGCCAAGCACTGGGACCTATGAGATCATTCAGCGCTGAAACGGAAATTGACAGTAAAAGGGCTGAAAGGCGTAAAAGGAGGAAAACCTCGCAATTGCACTGTGAATCAATCGTTAGGAGAGGGTGGAAAGTAAGATGGAGGAAAGCGAATATGAAAGGAGGTACAGTAAAAGTAACGAAAGGGGTTGCAGCTTCGTGCCGAAGGCACGCTGCAAAGAACCTTAAGTAATGCCTACACTGCAATGCATGAGGTGCACTGACGGCACTAACCGCCCCCCCCCCCCTCTCCTGTCTTTTTAACTCCTTGTTTGTATTTTGGAAAAATACAGTCTCTCATTTACATTATTGTGGCTTTTTACTCACTATTTCCAGTCACAGTATAGGGATACACCATAGATTACTGGTTTTGCTTTCTCCTGAAGCACCAAAGTTATTCAAGCACTGACTGGCGCTTACAATCAACTGATAGGACATCGAGAGAAAACTGAATGAAAGTTACCCAGTAAGTACTGGCCATCAGACCCAGTACTTCTAAACATACTTTACAAATGTATTATCACTCAATCGTTCAAAGAAAATATGATGAATTAAGTAGCTGTAAATAGGTCTATGCTTACACAGAATCAGATTTTGCTCTCTCTCTCTCTCTCTCTCTCTCTCTCTCTCTCTCTCTCTCTCTCTCTCTCTCTCTACTTCTAAAACATACTTTGCAAATGTATTATTACTCAATCTTTCAAAGAAAATTGATGAATTAAGTGGATATATATAGGCCCATACACAGCAGCAGATTTTGCTCGCGCTCTCTCTCTCTCTCTCTCTCTCTCTCTCTCTCTCTCTCTCTCTCTCTCTCTCTCTCTCTCTCTCTCTCCACTTCTAAAACATACTTTACAAATGTATTATCACTCAATCTTTCAAAGAAAATATGATGAATTAAGTGGCTGTAAATAGGCCTATGTTTACACAGAAGCAGATTTTGCTCTCTCTCTCTCTCTCTCTCTCTCTCTCTCTCTCTCTCTCTCTCTCTCTCTCTCTCTCTCTCTCTCTCTCTCTCTCTCTCTCTCCACTTCCAAGAACCTCATATTTTCACTGAATTCAAATTTAACAAACATATCCCATACATGAACTATTCTAAGAATATCAAAAAGTTTCACTTTTTCACTGTCTCAGTTAGAATTAAAACAACTGAATGAGTTACCATTGGTAGATGAGTATTTCTACTACAAAGAAAAAGTTTCCCCAATTTTGTCTCTGTTCAATTTAATTATAATCTTACTTGTAATTGTGGTGTTTGCAATTTTAATCAAACGTGTAGTAATTTCAAATATTGGGAAGATAAAGGAAATTAAAAAGGCCAAGGAAGAAGAATAATGTTCTTATAGACATGATTAACTACCAATTTCTTTATATATTATTGATTTTTCATTATGTATTCACTATTGCATTTAACCATTTTACAATATAATAATTCATTGTGTGTATGAATGTTTCTCTTAAGTAATAATTCATTATATAATATATGAATTTTCTACAATATAATACTGATTTATTATTTTACCATTATTGCATTAACATAAATTATAATATTCAATATATATAATTTGTCATATGCACTTAAATGTATGTTATCACTATATAGGTCAGTATCCATTTTTTTTCTTCTCACTTACTTTATATTCCTGTTATCATTTGTATTACATGTATCTATATATTTTGCATTATGGGCAATCATATAAATAATTTGTTTTGTATGTGAATTTACAACTGTCCACTTAAACTACATTTTTTATTATCACACTGAGGGCAGTGTGAGATAGCGGGACCGAATGATGTAAAGAACGATTAAATAGGGAAGTATAAGAATAGAATCTTAAAAAGAGAGAAGTGGAAAAAGATAAATTATATAGTGATCGATCGTGGAAGAATAGGGAGAGAGAAAAAAAATAAAGAGAGAGAGAGAGAGAGAGAAAGAATAAAGAGAGAAAGAGAGAGAAAAAGAATAAAGAGAGAGAGAGGGAGAGAGAAACAATTAAGCCTTGGTTGTTATGCATTACCAAGGCTAGACATATCAAGCAAGCTAAAGGCAGGAAACTGTCTTTACATGAACTCAAAAGAGTTGGCGAGTGTATCGTGCCCAAGGCCATAAAAACGATCATAAAATCTTGAACCTGTGCCGTCGCGACCTCGTCAGGAGTCAACGTTCCAGCCATATCTATAATCTCACCTTCAGTAGGAGGCGTTTACATGAATTTCCGTGAAAAGGGGCTGGACAAAGGGAAGTAATTCACAGTTTCTCCAATTAGACATTCTAGGGAGGAGCCATTAACAACTCCTCCTCAGGTCATTTCCAATCAAATCCTCTAAGGAGAGGTTTTGACAACACCCACAACTGTCCTTCCCAATCAAGCTGTTCGAGGGGAGGCCTTGCAGATAATATCTTCCAATGAGGTAACTTCAAGGGAGGAGATGGAAGATAGCAAAGAGAAGCAGGGGTTCGAGAGAAGAACGAAGCTAGAGGAGAGAGGATTGAGTCGCTAGTCACCAATACGAGAAGACACGGTACTTCCCCCCAGCTTCCGTGGTCCCAACCAGACTCTGACCGCGGGCTGCTTAACCAGACAGAAACTGAACTTTGACTAGCAAGAGTGGTTTTCAAGAGAGTAAGACTGTAACCGTAATTGTGCTTGTGTATGTAATTAACGTTCATCATTAAAGTAAGATGCTACCCATTTCGTCTCCATTACTCCTTTCTGAGAGAGATATAATTATATTTAATATAAATCCCTCCTGACTAATGGACTCGTGAGCTGGTGACTTTGAGAAGAGATGCTGTGGATGAATACGTTGCCAACTTAGAAGAAAGATGCATGTAAGAAGGGAACAGTAATAAGTCACACGAGTTATGAAAAGGAACTTATGCACGACAGTTGAAGGTGACTGGTGGTTGCTTCCAGCTTGCAACTTGCTGCCCATCAGTGTGGATGGGTGCTGGCATCTGCTGGGGTCAGGACATGGTGGGTGTCTTGTCCCTGTTGGATGCTGGTGCCTGTTTGCAGCTTGGGGGACTGGTTGGAGGTGACTGGTGGTTGCTTCCAGTTTGCCACTTGCTGCCCATCAGCTGTGGGTGGGTGCTGGCATCTGCTGGAGTTAGGACTTGGTGGGTGTCTTGGCCCTTGGGGATGCTGGTGCCTGTTTGTAGCTTGGTGGACTGGTTGGAGGTGACTGAGGGTTGCTTCCAGTTTGCCACTTGCTGATCCATCAGCTATGGGTGAATGCTGGCATCTGCTGGGGTCAAAACGTGGGTACCTTGGCACTGAGGGATGCTGGTGCCTGTTTGCTGGTGTGTGGACAGGCTGACAGTGACTGGGGGTTGCTTACAGTTTGCCGCTTGCTGACCCATCAGCTGTGGTTGGGTGCTGGCATATACTGGGGTCAGGACATGGTGGGTGTCTTGTCCCTGGTGGATGCTGGTGCCTGTTTGCAGCTGGGTGGACTAGTTGCAGGTGACTGGGGGCTGCTTCCAGTTTTACGCTTGCTGACCCATCAGCAATGGGTGGGTGCTGGCATCTTTTGGGGTCAGGATATGGTCTGTGTCTTGTCCCTGGTGGATGCTGGTGCCTGTTTGCAGCTGAGGGGACGGGTTGGAAGTAACTGGGGATTGCTTCCAGTTTGCCACTTGCTGATCCATCAACTGTAGCTGAGTGTTGTCATCTGCTGGGTCAGGACATGGTGGGTGTCTTGGCCCTGGTGGATACTGGTGCCTGTTTGTAGCTGGGTGGACTGGTTGGAGGTGACTGTGGTTGCTTCCAGTTTCCTACTAGTTGATCCATCAGGGGTGGGTTAGTACTGGCATCTGCTGGGGTCAGGACATGGTGGTTGTCTTGTCCCTTGGGGATGCTGGTGCTTGTCTGCAACTGGTTGGACTCGTTGGAGGTGACTGGGGGTTACTTCGTTTGCCGCTTGCTGACACCTCAGCAGTGGGTGGGTGCTGGCATCTGCTGGGGTCAGGATATGGTTGATGTCTTGGTCCTGAGGGATGCTGGTGCCTGTTTGCAGCTTGGTGGACTGGTTGGAGGTGACTGGTGGTTGCTTCCAGTTTGCCACTTGCTGATCCATCAGCTGTGGGTGGGTGCTGGCATCTGCTGGGTCAGGACATGATGGGCGTTTTGGTCCTGAGGGGTGCTGGTGCCTGTTTGCGGGTGGACTGGTTGGAGGTGACTGGGGTTTGCTTCCAGTTTGCCGCTCACTGACCCAACAGCTGTGGATGGGGCCTGGTATCTGCTGGAGTCAGGACTTGGTGGGTGTCTTGGCCCTGAGGGATGCTGGGTGGACTGGTTGGAGGTGACCGGGGATTGATTCCACTGCGGATGGGGGCTGCCGTCTGCTGGGGTGAGGACATGGCTGTTTCTTGGCCCTAAGGGATGCCTGTTTGCAGATAGGTGGACTGGTAGGAGATGAATTGGTGTTACTTGCAGTTTGCTGAATAAGAGAATGCCAGCCTCCCCATGAGGTAACGGCAGCACAAACGAGTGCCAGGCTATAGCGCACCTGTAAGGAACCCCAGAGGTGATGGCCACATAACAAGAATACCAGACTCCCCAAGAGGTGATGGCAGCACAATAGAGTGCCAGCCTTGATCACGACTGGATGGATCCCCAAAGGCGGTGGCTGTATGACAAGACTGCCGGCCCCCCCTGGGAGTGATGGTAGCATAACAGAAAGCCAGCCTCGAGCATGCCTAGACGGATCCCCAGAGGCAATGGCTACATAGCAGGCATGCTGGCCTTCCCAGGAGGTGACAGCAGCATAACAGAGTACCTCCTTGAGCGTTTCTGGATAGGTTCCCTGAGGTAATGGCCACATAAGAGGATGCTGGCCTCCCCAGGAAGTAACAGCAACATAACAAAGTGCCAGCCTTGAGTGCATGTGGATGGATCACGAGAGGCAGTGGCTGCATGAGAATGCCAGCCTCCTTAGGAGGTGATGGCAGCATGACACGGTGCCAGTCTTGAGCGTTCCTGGATGGATCCCCATAGCCAATGGTGCATAAGAAAATGCCAGCTTCCCCAGGAGGTGATGGCAGCATAACAAAGTGGAGGCCTATAGCGTGCCTGTAAGGATCCGCAGAGGTAATGGCTGCATAACATGAATGCTGGTCTCCCCAGTTGGTGACAGCAGCATCATGTAGTGCCAGCCTCGAGTGCGCCTGGATGGATCCCCAGAGGTGATGGCTCCATAACGTGAATGCCATCCTCCCCAGGGAGTGACAGCAGCATAAGAGAGTACCAGCCTCGAGCTCTCATGGATGGATCCCCTGAGGTGATGACCACACAAGAATGCTGGCCTCCCCAAGAGGTGACGGCCACATAACAGAGTGCCGGCCTTAAGCATGCCTGTAAGGATTCCCAGGGGCGATGGCTGCATAATAGGAATGCTAGTCTCCCCAGGATATGATGGCACCATAACAGGGTGCCAGCCTCAAGCATGCCTGGATGGATCTCCAGAGGTGATGGCCACATAACAGGAATGCCAGCCTACCCAGGAGGTGATGGCAGCATAACAGAGTGCCAGCTTCGAGCATGCCTGGGTGGCAGCATAACAGGGTGCCAGCCTCGAACATGATTGGATGGATCCCCAGAAGCGATGGCCGCATAAGAGAATGCCAACCTCCACAGGAGGTGACGGCAGAGTAACGGAGTACAAGCCTTAACCAACGGGCCCAGTCTTCCCCACTGGAGCAGGCAGACAAACTCCATCGGCGGGGCCAGTGGCTGCTCTTCTCCACCGGGGCAGGTGGACAGACTTCGCCGGCGGAGCCAGTGGTTGCCCCTTCCCACTGGGTCATGCAGACAGACTGTCAACGGGTGCCAGCAGCTGCCCTTCCCCAGCAGGGGAGGCAGACGGACTCCAATGGTGGGGCCAATGGCTGGTTTCGCCTGCTTAGATGGGGAGGGGCAGCCACTGGTCCCTGCTGGTTGAGCCCTTCCACCCTTTTTAGTGGGGGGTGGTAGCCACTGGCCCCCTCTGGTTAAGCCCTTCCTCCTTCTTTGGTGGGGAGGGGCAGCCACTGGTCCCCGCCAGTGGAGCCCTACCGCCTGCTTCGGTGGGTAGGGGCAGTCATTGGTACCAGGCAGTAGAGCCCTTCCACCTGCTTTGGTGGGGAGGGGCAACCACTGGTCCCCACCGGTGGAGCTTCAGTGGGGAGGGGCAACCACTGGCCTCCGCTGGTGGAGCCCTTTCACATGCTTTGGTTGGAAGGGCCAGCCAATGGCCTCCACTGGTGGAGCCCTTCCGCCCCCTTTGGTGTTGAGGGACAGCCATTGCTCACCTCTGGTGAAGACCTTCCCACCTACATCTGTGGGGAGGGCCAGGCACTGGCCTCCGCTGGTGGAACCCTTTCACATGCTTTGGTTGGAAAGGCCAGCCACTGGCCTCTACTGGTGGAGCCCTTCCACCCCCTTTGGTGTTGAGGGACAGCCACTGCTCCCCTCTGGTGAAGACCTTCCCACCTGCTTCTGGTAGAGCCCTTCCACATGCCAATGGGAAACTAGACGGAGCTGAACATCACCTGGACCTGTGGTCAAGGCTGGCAAATGGACAGTGGTTGGGGAGATGCTGGAGTTCACTGGCCCTGGAATGCAGGCAGGAAACTGAACATTGGATTGGAACATCAACTGGACTTGTGGCCAAGGCTGCTGAATGGACAGTGGTTGGGGGGCCCGCTGGAATTTCACTGGCCCTGGAATGCTGACTGGAAATTGGACATGAATGCTGAACATCAACTGGAGCTGTGGCCAAGGCTGCTGAATGGACGGTGGTTGGGAGCTGCTGGAAGTTCACTGGCTCTGGAATGTTGACTGGAAACTGGATGTGGTAGCTGAACATCACCTGTACTTGTGGCAAAGGCTAGCAAATGGACAGAGGTTGGGGGGCTGTTGGAAGTTCACTGACTCAGGAATGCCGACTGGAAAGAGGGAGTGGGGGCTTCACACGGGCTTATGGCCAAAGCTGGAAAATGGACAGCAGTTGAGGAGGCATTGGGAGTTCACTGGCCCTGGAATACCAACTGGAAACTGAATGTGGGAGATGAACATCACCTGAACTTGTGGCCAAGGCTGCCGAATTGACAGAGGTTAGGGGGTCACTGGAAGATTAGTAGCCCTGGAATGTTGAATAGAAACTGGACGTGGGAGCTGAACATCAACTGGACCTGTGGCCAAGGCTGGTGAATGGACAGGGATTGGGGAGCCATTGTAAATTCACTGGCCCTGGAATGCCAACTGAAAACTGGACATAGGGCTGAACATCACATGGACCCGTGACCAAGGCAGGCAAATAGACGAAGGTTGGGAGGCCGCTGGAAGTTCACTGGCCCTGGAATGCCAACTGGAAACTGGAAGCGGGAGCTGAACGCCACCTGGACTTGTGGCCAAGGCTGGCAAATGGACAGTGGTTGGGGGGCCAATGCAAGTCATTGGCCTGGTAATGCTGACTAGAAACTGGACATGGGAGCTGAGCATCACCTGGACTTGTGGCCAGGACTGGAGAATGGACAGTGGTTGATGAGTGGTTGATGACCCAATGAAAGTTCAGGGGCGGCCAGAAGTTCACGGGCCGCTGGAAGTTCACTGGCCCTGGAATGACATCTGGAAACTAGACGTGGGAACTGAACATCACCTAGAGCTGTGGCCAAGGCTGCCGAATGGACAGCTGTTGGGGGGCTACTAGAAGTTGACTGGTCCTGGAATGCAGACTAGAAACTGGATGTGCAAGCTGGACATCAACTGCACTTGCGGCAAAGGCTAGCAAATGGACAGAGGTTGGGGGGCTGCCGGAAGTTCACTGGCCTCGGAATGCCGTCTGGAAACTGGATGTGGAAGATGAACATCACCTGGATTTGTGGCCTAGGCTGCTGAATTGACAGAGGTTAGGGGTCGCTGGAAAATTAGTAGCCCTGGAATGCTGGATAGAAATTGGACGTGGGAGCTGAACATCAACTCGGCCTGTAGCCAAGGCTGACGAATGGACAGGGATTGGGAAGCCTCTGTAAGTTCACTGGCCCTGGAATGCCGACTAAAAACTGGCCATGGGAGCTGAACATCACATGGACCCATGACCAAAGTTGGCTAATGGACAGAGGTTGGGAGGCTGCTGGAAGTTTGCTGGCTCTGGAATGCCGACTGGAAACTGGAAGTGGGAGCTGTACATCACCTGGACTTGTGGCCAAGGCTGGCAAATGGACAATGGTTGATGGGGTGCTGGAAGTTCAGGGGTGGCTGGAACTTCAGGGGCAGCTGGAAATTCATGGGCCACTGGAAGTTCACTGGCCCTGGAATTATGTCTGGAACTAGACGTGGGAGCCGAACATCACCTGGACTTGTGGTTAAGGCTGCGGAATGGACAATGGTTAGGGGGCTGCTGGAAGTTCACTGGCCCTGGAATGCTGACTGGAAACTGGATGTGGGGGCTGAGCATCACCTGGACTTGTGGCCAAGGCTGGCAAATGGACAGTGGTTGGGAGACCGCTGGGTGTTCGCTGGCCCTGGAATGCCGACTGGAAACTGGACATGGGAGCTGAATATCACCTGGACTTATGGCCAAGGCTGCAGAATGGACAGCAGCTAGGGGCTGCTGGAAGTTCATTGGCCCTGGAATGCCGGCTGGAAACTGGACGTGGGAGCTGAACATCACCTGGACTTGTGGCCTAGGCTGCTGAATTGACAGAGGTTAGGGGTCGCTGGAAAATTAGTAGCCCTGGAATGCTGGATAGAAATTGGACGTGGGAGCTGAACATCAACTCGGCCTGTAGCCAAGGCTGACGAATGGACAGGGATTGGGAAGCCTCTGTAAGTTCACTGGCCCTGGAATGCCGACTAAAAACTGGCCATGGGAGCTGAACATCACATGGACCCATGACCAAAGTTGGCTAATGGACAGAGGTTGGGAGGCTGCTGGAAGTTTGCTGGCTCTGGAATGCCGACTGGAAACTGGAAGTGGGAGCTGTACATCACCTGGACTTGTGGCCAAGGCTGGCAAATGGACAATGGTTGATGGGGTGCTGGAAGTTCAGGGTGGCTGGAACTTCAGGGGCAGCTGGAAATTCATGGGCCACTGGAAGTTCACTGGCCCTGGAATTATGTCTGGAACTAGACGTGGGAGCCGAACATCACCTGGACTTGTGGTTAAGGCTGCGGAATGGACAATGGTTAGGGGGCTGCTGGAAGTTCACTGGCCCTGGAATGCTGACTAGAAACTGGATGTGGGGGCTGAGCATCACCTGGACTTGTGGCCAAGGCTGGCAAATGGACAGTGGTTGGGAGACCGCTGGGTGTTCGCTGGCCCTGGAATGCCGACTGGAAACTGGACATGGGAGCTGAATATCACCTGGACTTATGGTCAAGGCTGCAGAATGGACAGCAGCTAGGGGCTGCTGGAAGTTCATTGGCCCTGGAATGCCGGCTGGAAACTGGACGTGGGAGCTGAACATCACCTGGACTTGTGGCCAAGGCTGATGAATGGACAACAGTTGCAGGGCTGCTGGAAGTTCACTTGCCCTGAAATGCCAGCTAGAAACTGGATGTGAGAGCTGAACATCACCTAGGCTTGTGGCCAAGACTGACAAATGGACAGGGGTAGGGCGCCGCTGGTAGTTCGCTGGCCCTGGAATGCTGACTGGAAACTGGATGTGGGAGATGAACATCACCTAGACTTGTGGCCAAGGCTGCTGAATTAACAGAGGTTAGGGTGTCACTAGAATGCTGACTTGAAACTGGATGGACGAGGGAGCTGAACATCACCTGGACTTGTGGCCAAGGCTGGCTAATGGACAGCAGTTGGGGGCCATTGGAAGTTCACTGGCTCTGTAATGTTCATGGCCGCTGGAAGTTCACTGGCCCTGGAATGATGGCTGGAAATGGATGTGGAAGCTGAACTTTACACAGACTTGTGGCCAAGGCTGCTGAATGGACAGCGGTTGGTGGGCTGCTGGAAGTTCACCGGCCCTGGAAAGCTGACAGGAAACTGGACGTGGGAGCTGAACATCACCTGGACTTGTGGCCAAGGCTTGTGAATGGACAGCTTTTGGGGAGTTGCTGGAAGTTCACTGGCCCTGAAATGCCAACTGAAAACTGGACATGGGAGCTGAACATCACCTGGACTTGTGGCCAAGGCTGCCAAGCGGACAGCGGCTGGGGGGCCACTGGAAGTTCACTTGCCCTGGTAGGGTTGGGGGGCCACTGGAAGTTCACTGGCCCTGGTATGCCAACTGGAAACTGTATGTGTGAGCTGAAAATCAGCTGGACTTGAGGACAAGGCTGGCAAATGGACAGCAGTTGGCCGCTGGAAGTTCATTGGTCCTGGGATGCCGACTGGAAACTGGATGTGGGAGCTGAACATCACCTGACTTGTGGCCAAGGCTGGCTAATGGACAGCTGTCGGGAGGTTGCTGGAAGTTCACTGGCCCTGGAATGTCAACTGGAAAGTGGAAGTGGGAGTTGGACATCACCTGGACTTGTGGCCAAGGCTGATGAATGGACTGTGGTCGGGGTGAGCACTGCCTTAACATTAAGAGTAGTCTACAGATTCTAGTGTTTTGAGAAAACGTTACCTTCCACTAGCTATGCAGAAAATTCACGGAAGTTACATAAACAATAACTTAGTTGTGCTCATACGGTCTTGTGTCTCCAAATTTATGAAATATAATTTTGAAATACGCTGACAAAGGTAACGTGCTTTTAGTTAATTAAGACAAAAAGTTTCATGTAACATTTTATGAATAAATAAATATCCTTAAAATTCCCCAATCAAAGTAGTCTAATAGCCTCTCTGAAATTGTGTTCATAAATAAATAACAAATTCAAAAAAATCTTCCCCCCTTTCCCTAAGGCTGCGGGAAGCCTACAACCTAGACGACGATTTTCAAGTCTGGCATTTTCACTTATAATGCTCAATGTCAAGGGCTTTGTTTATTGCCAGAAATGCACCAAATGTCTTAAATGTGATAAATCACACTTTAAGGGAGTGCGTTCTATAAACCGGAATGGCTTTGGGAATCGTTCCTATGGAAAGTAGCTTTGTCTGAGATGAAAATAGCGAAAAGAATTTTTTTTTGGGGGGTGTGGTGGGAAGGGAGGGAAAATGCACCTCAGTGACATCTTTTCCTGATTACTTGAATTTTGGTAATCTCTTTTGAGATAAGCTTCAAGGTTTGCGGAGGTCTGCATCTGGTTATGAGAACAGTCATTGAGAGATCAGAAGCTGTGAGCTTTTTTTCTCTTTACAATCTTCAAGGCTAGTAGAGGTCTTTATCTGGTTACGACATCAGTCATTGAGAGATCAGAAGCTGTAAGCCTTTTCTCTCTTTACAATCTTCAAGGCTAATAGAGGTCTTTATCTGGTTACGAGAACTATAACTGAGAGACCAGAAGCTGTAAGCTTTTTTTTCTCTTTACAATCTTCAAGGTTTCTAGAGGTCTTTATCTGGTTACAAGAACAGTCATTGAGAGATCAGAAGCTGTAAGCTTTTTTTTTTCCTCTTTACAATCTTCAAGGTTTGTAGATGTCTTTATCTGGTTACGAGAACAGTCATTGAGAGATCAGAAGCTGTAAGACTTTTCTCTCTTTACAATCTTCAAGGCTAGTAGAGGTCTTTATCTGGTTACGAGAACAATCACTGAGAGATCAGAAGCTGTAAGCTTTTTTTCTCTTTACAATCTTCAAGGTTAGTAGAGGTCTTTACCTGGTTACAAGATCAGTCACTGAGAGATTAGAAGCTGTAAGCCTTTCTCTCTTTGCAATCTTGAAGGCTAGTAGAGGTCTTTATCTGGTTACAAGAACAGTCATTGAGAGATCAGAAGCTGTAAGCTTTTTTTTTTTTCCTTTTACAATCTTCGAGGTTTGTAAAGGTCTTTATCTGGTTACGAGAACAGTCATTGAGAGATCAGAAGCTGTAAGCCTTTTCTCTTTTTACAATCTTCAAGGCTAGTAAAGGTCTTTATCTGGTTATGAGAACAGTCATTTAGAGATCAGAAGCTGTAAGCTTTTTTTTTTTCTCTTTACAATCTTCAAGGTTTGTAGAGGTCTTTATCTGGTTATGAGAACAGTCATTGAGAGATCAGAAGCTACAATAAGCTGTAGGTCCCGTTGCTAAGTAACCAGTTGGTTCTTAGCCAGGTAAAATAAGTCTAATCCTTCGGGCCAGCCCTAGGAGAGCTGTTAATCAGCTCAGTGGTCTGGTAAAACTAAGGTATACTTAACTTTGTAAGCCTTTTTTCTCTCTTTACAATCTTCAAGGTTTGTAGAGGTCTTTATCTGGTTATGAGAACAGTCATTGAGAGATCAGAAGCTGTAAGCCTTTTTTCTCTCTTTACAATCTTCAAGGTTTGTAGAGGTCTTTATCCGGTTACGAGAACGGTGATTGAGAGATCAGAAGCTGTGAGCTTTTTTTTCTCTTTACAATCTTCAAGGTTTGTAGATGTCTTTATATGGTTACAAGAACAGTCATGGAGAGATCAGAAGCTGTAAGCTTTTTTCTCTCTCTCTTTACGATCTTGAAGGCTAGTAGAGGTCTTTATGTGGTTACAAGAACAATCACTGAGAGATCAGAAGCTGTAAGCTTTTTTTCTCTTTACAATCTTCAAGGCTAGTAGAGGTCTTTATCTGGTTATGAGAACAGTCATTGAGAGATCAGAGGCTGTAAGCCTTTTTTCTCTACAATCTTCAAGGTTTGTAGAGGTCTTTATCTGGTTATGAGAACAGTCATTGAGAGATCAGAAGCTGTAAGCCTTTTTTCTCTCTTTACAATCTTCAAGGTTTGTAGAGGTCTTTATCCGGTTACGAGAACGGTGATTGAGAGATCAGAAGCTGTGAGCTTTTTTTTCTCTTTACAATCTTCAAGGTTTGTAGATGTCTTTTTATGGTTACAAGAACAGTCATGGAGAGATCAGAAGCTGTAAGCTTTTTTCTCTCTCTCTTTACGATCTTGAAGGCTAGTGGAAGTCTTTATGTGGTTACAAGAACAATCACTGAGAGATCAGAAGCTGTAAGCTTTTTTTTCTCTTTACAATCTTCAAGGCTAGTAGAGGTCTTTATCTTGTTACGAGAACAGTCAGTGAGAGATCAGAAGCTATAAGCTTTTTTTTCTCTTTACAATCTTCAAGGTTTTTAGAGGTCTTTATGTGGTTACGAGAACAATCACTGAGAGATCAGCAGCTGTAAGCATTTTTTTTCTCTCTTTACAATCTTCAAGGCTAGTAGAGGTCTTTATCAGGTTACGAGAACAGTCATTGAGAAATCAGAAGCTGTGAGCTTTTTTTCTCTCTTTACAATCTTCAAGGCTAGTAGAGGTCTTTACCTGGTTACGAGAACAGTCACTGAGAAATCAGAAGCTGTAAGCCTTTGTTTTCAGTAAACAGATAGAAGATACAGTTTTTCTTTACCATTTAAGGTAAACATCAAGTTACTTGAGAATGCCTGAACTGTGCCGATCTTCCATTCCCGATCAATCTCTTGTTTTTCCACGTCAAAAGAAAAAGAACGAAGGTATGAAATGCGACGCAAGCATCAAAGCAAGCACATACCTAGGGAGCACAGACATCAAAGTTGAGCAGACAGACAAACAACTTGGTTTCAGGAGCAAACAAACAGTATCATTAACGGAAGTGTAGAATCACATTCCTGACACATTTGTTTCTCATGGAACGTTTTTCGTAAAATTTAGAAAACATGGAAAACTGTAATTATTTCTCTCTCTCTCTCTCTCTCTCTCTCTCTCTCTCTCTCTCTCTCTCTCTGTGTGTGTGTGTGTTGTTTTTAATACTATTTAATTTGGAGATCGATTACTCATGTCTTTTAACTCTCTCTCTCTCTCTCTCTCTCTCTCTCTCTCTCTCTCTCTCTCTCTCTCTCTCTCTCTCTCATAAAATGTTTTGTATTAATCTATATTAAGACGTCCAATAAACTTTAAATCATTGACGTTTTATCGAGACAGTTCCCTCTTGAAATGAAAAATAATATATAAACAATTTTCGGTTCCTCTTTATATACAATTTTTTATTTTAATTTGTGGCTCAATTTAAGTTTAGGTTTATTATGTATATTGATTTCAAGTATTCCCAAGTGTAGATTTCAGATTTTAACGTATTTTTCTAAATCAGTAAATAGTTGACACTTAAAATAATATATGTCAGATTTTCTCATTAATTTTCATTTTCTTCCTTTGCAGATGGCAAGATTTTCCCATCAGAGGTAAGTTGCCTTAGTAACGTTGTTACCCATTTCTAATTGTAAGGGTAAAGGATGGGTGGTGATTTGATTAGACGTCGACCTCTCGTAAATATATTGCAGAAATAATTGTGAAATAAGATACAGTCTTTGAAGAGTGGCGAGTAAGGTTAAATTTGCATTTGGGAAAAAGTGCAAATATTCGAAAGTCGATTCTTTTGGAACGTAATATGATTTGACTTCGACTTTTGTAAACTAGATACCACGAGAGATCGCAAGAGGCTTATTTGCCTCTTAACATCTGTCTGTAAAATATTCTATTTTATGATTTTTATTGACGTCATCTCCATGTCTATCTTCGTGCATTTGCTAAGTACAAACATGAAGAACATCTCCCTGTGGGTCCCTCCGTTCAATATGCATCTTCCCACGAGTGCAAAAGCAATTTGCTTGCAACATCTGCCTGTTATCCCAGACTCTCCACTTCTTTATACTTGCGCCGTTCGGGAAATTATGTACAGCAGAACAAGTGTATAGTTTCCTACGTGCTTTTATACATACATGCATACATACATACATATGTATGTATGTATGTATGTATATATATATATATATATATATATATATATATATATATATATATATATATATATATATATATATATATATATATATTTGTGTTAATGTGCATGTAGGCAAGCCCGGATGAATTTTTGTATATCTGGCTATATATCTATTTATCTATCTATATATATATATATATATATATATATATATGTGTGTGTGTGTGTGTGTATGTGTATTTATATATGCATGTATATGTGTGTGTGTACATATTCAACAATGAATCGTTTGCCCACACTCTTTCCTTCCACCAAAAGAGCCTTTCATCGCTCTCAAAAGCTTATCTTGTATGCAATTCTTCTTCAGTATTTTCCACATTGCGTCTCCATTGATTCATCATAGGATTTCCTTAGGTTCATTCAAGCAGTGTTCATCTTTTCTCTGTATTTTCAAACTTCTTGCATACCTTTCATGCCAAACACTTTACCCACCCACCCTTTTCCTTTCTCGAACCACAATTGTTCCCCCGTTATAAATTCTTCTGCATTCTGTCTTATTTTCTTAGTCAGAATCCTGCCATACACCACCACAGTAATGTTTTCCCGTTATAATTCTTAGATTTACATCCATCATTTTTACCTGTATGCATGGAACAATAATCCCTCGACTAATTTTTTTCAGGACCTTTTCCTTTTCTCAAACGAACCTTACAAACACTGGTCAGCTATTCACTTGCACTATCACCCTGTGCTGCAGCATCTCACTTAAAATCTCATCAACTCCAGGTGTCATACTGTTTGTTATCCTTTTAATTCATCTCCTGAAGTCCTCAAAATTAATAACTTGAAGCATTTTCAAACCTGCATCAACCAGTTCCATATTCCCCTTCTGTGTCAACCAGCCTTGAATCTCTTCCGTCCTCCCCATTTAGCTAAAGATTCACACACATGCATATATACATATATATATATATATATATATATATATATATATATATATATATATATATATATATATATATATATATATATATATATATATATATACATTGTTACATTTGGGCTTTGGCTGATGAGTTTATTAATTAATTAATGTAATTTATGTAGCCCTGCCTGCTTCGCCAATGACACGCGTATCCTGTCAATTAAAGCTCAAGTTAACCTCAAAGACAGACAATTACTTAATTGAATTAGGTCGCCAGCCGGGAACTACATAAGGGACAATGGATTACTCTGTAACAAATGGATTACATCAAACCCATTACTTCCCACTTAACCCTGACAAAGAAAGAATGTGCAGTGATAGCGAGGAAATTACATGAACTTTCGCGAACGTCGGACACAGTCAATTTTCCCTGCTCCCGTAAGAAAATATAACGCAACGAATGCCTGTACTAATACGTATCATATGCAGTTTTAGTACAAGGAAGGCTATTTCTCTTCCAAACAATGGGATCAAGACACAAGGCTGCCTGAAATTTACTTACACTTAACTTTCCCTAATTCCTTCTTACTGCACGGGAATAGCTTATGCAATTTCACTAGACAATATTAATTATATTTACACTAGACTTCATAAAAGAAATATGATTATACCAGGTTCTTGTAGATGGTGGCAA
>NC_089759.1:7081656-7091656 GCF_040412425.1 Macrobrachium rosenbergii | reverse complement strand
CTCGTATGTTGTGTGCTTATACTCACTTTGCCACTGTTTACATTGACAAAAGTGCATTTGACGGCCTCCTCGTGTGTGTTTGTGTGCTAAGTTTATGCCAGACGGTGTATTCACTGTTATACCATATTTAGGCATGCGTCTGAATTACGTAGGAAATATAATGCCTTTCGCTGCGACACTCTTCGTCAGATCAGTAAAGTTACTTAAATCCATGCTTGAAGTCTTCATTTACGTCGTCCAGTCAGTGAAGTTACTTAACACTGGATCTGCCTAGGACTTTGTTAACTAACAGCCAAGAAATGACGGATGCGGTTAAGCCCACTGAACATCCATTAGACGGGCTACGAGGTCTAGCAACCGTATCCCAATATGGTATTGCATAGACACGGACGGGCAACACATAACTGAACCATCCCTTTTAAGGAAAACAAAAAACCTCACGATTAAAAATAAATTAAAATCTACGTGTATGTGTGTGTGGATATGTATGAGGGGGAGAGGGACCGAAATAAACCTGTCGGGACCACCTACAAAGGAACCGCCCAAAAAAATCCTTCCTTCAGCTGCCTGACTTACCATAAAAAAAGGAGAGGAGCAGAAGGATTTAGTCCTTTTGTGATAGCGAATACTTGTGAAGGAGAGAGAGGGAGAGAGAAAGAGAGAGGCGCCATATGACTCGAAATATAAAAGGAACCAAAAATAAATGCCACGTCATAAAGGCTAGGGTGACTTGGACCGGCTTTCCAGTTTCCGTTATATAGGAATTGCAGTCCTTTTTATTGCAATATGGGAATGGGGTGTGGTAAATCTTGCACACACACACACTATATATATATATATATATATATATATATATATATATATATATATATATATATATATATATATATATGTATATACACACCTTCATACACACATAGATATGTGTATATATATATATATATATATATATATATATATATATATATATATATATATATATATACAGTATATATAGGCACTGTCAAGCTACATTCATATATATATATATATATATATATATATATATATATATATATATATATATATATATATATATATATATATATATATATATATCTATATATATATATGTATGTATAATATATATATATATGAATGTGGCTTGACAGATGCCTTAATGAAACAGGAACAGATCATGGACGATTCAATACGATACCCTCCATAGATCCGGCGAGACATCTCATTGGTATAAATTTGTCAAAACGATGAATTTTCAGTGACAGAAATATCCGTTTTATCTTAGCAACGAGTGGGAATGTTCTTCCTTGGAAAACAACAAATACTTGTCAAAACTGTTAGAAAAATAATTAATACGCTGAGGAAGAGAAAGAAGCTATCGCCGCATGGAAAAATGACTACCAAGAAAGGAATCTTTTTACTAACCAATAAAAGTGGTTTTGATAAAGAATACTATAGATTATATTTTCTATGAAATATACTAACACACGAATGACCAAACACTAAGAAAAAATCGGACGCAAATGTCCAGCTTTCACAGATTCGACCGGTTGCTCAAATGGGTCATAATGTCATAGTTACATGAATCTAGATGAGTTACAAGTAACTACTAGCCTTTTGTACCTCACGCTCTGCATTCCCAAAATACCTACTTGTAGTAGGAAATCTTTCAATATATACTGTATGTGTGTGTGTATATATATATATATATATATATATATATATATATATATATATATATATATATATATATATATATATATATATATGAAATTTTATCACACCGTGATTTATATACAATCATGAAGCTACAAATGTCGCTTAATATCAATTCACGCTACCTCAGGATATCTCCGTTGGAGAATTGTCGCCGAAGGAAATTTATATAAGTGATAAATGAATTGGTATCGTCGAGACACGAACCCGTGACACGAAAACCTATGACAATTCTCCAACGGAGATATCCCGAGGTAGCGTGAATTCGATATTAAGTGACATTTGTATCTTCATGATTGTGTATATATATATATATATACATATATATATATATATATATATATACAGTATATATATATATATATATATATATATAAATCCACGTAAGAAGGCGAGTGAAAACAGGAACTTTGAACAAGCACATTCGTAGTTTATTCTACATTTTCAAGTTCACACTGAATACAAAAGAAGTTGACATGGATTTATATACAAAAACAGAAGGTGGGCAGGTTTACAGTTTGTTAATCTGGGCAGCATGTTCTTTAAACAAAAAAGATAAGGACAGATGATCAAGGGATAATCCAGGGTGGAGATTAACATTCCTGGTGGACGTGGCTTCAATAAACACAGTCTTCAGCAGATCCCTTTTCTGATGGTCGTTGACCTTGTAGATTATCGGTGACTTATCCCAGTTAATCGCCACTTCTGTCTAATATTTACGTGGAATTCTTTGAGTCTAGACTTATTCCAAGAAATCTGTTCTCTAAGGTGTTTTGGGTTAGATATGTAGACAATTGTTTTTGTAATGTAAAAGAAAATGTAAATATTCCTGATTTCTTGCATACAATTAATCTTGTACCATCCATAAAATTCACAATAGAATATGAAGAAAATAATTGCATACCATTTTTGGATGCCTTTGTTATTAGAAATAATACCAAATTTTGTTTTAAAGTATATAGGAAACCCACGAATAATTTGTCATATATTCATTTTTACTTTAACCATGCTAAACAAATTAAGGTGTCAATATTTTCCAGTATGTATCTTAGAGCTCTTAGAATTTGTAGTCCTGAATTTTTGGAAGAGGAGTTTAAAATTACTGGTAAAATAGGAAATTCATTATGTTACCCTCCATATTTTTTGGAATTTTGTAAAAATAGATTAAAAAAGACATATTAGAATCCAACCAGTGTTAACAAAGAACTTAAGAATATTCTCTGTTTCATATTTCATCCTAATTTCATTCCTGCAGTGCCCATTTTAAAAACTATTGTTATTAACTTAGTATTTAATTATAACAATATATTGAGAAATGCAAAGAATGTAATACTATTTATATTGGTCAAACATAAAAAGACTAGGAATGAGATGCTCACAACACAAATACGCCATTTCAAGAGGCTTAACAAGTCATGGCATTGCGGACCATTGCCTCAAGACAGGTCATGCGATTAACTGGGATAAGTCATCGATAATCTACGAGGTCAACGACCAGCGGAAAAGGAATCTGTTGGAGACTGTGTTTATTGAAGCCATGTCCACCAGGAATGTTGATCTCCACACTGGATTATTCCTTGATTTGTCATTGTCTTTTTTGTTTAAAGAACATGCTGCCCAAATTAACAAAATGTAACCCCGCCCCATCTGTTTTTGTATATAAAGCTCTGTCAACTTCTTCTGTATTCAGTGTGAACTTGAAAATGTAGAATAAACTACGAAAGTAATTGTTCAAAGTCCCGGTTTTCACTCACCTTCCAACGTGGAATTAGTGATATTCTCAAGCATGCTTTCCTTCGTGCCGCATTGTATATATATATATATATATATATATATATATATATATATATATATATATATATATATATATATATATATATATATATATAATGTGTGTGTGTGTGTAATATATAGGCTACATATGAATATATATAAATGTATGCATCTATCTCTTGTGCAAGTGTATACCAAGTAAGAGAAGACAGAAAATGCATACATATATATATATATATATATATATGTGCGTGTGTGTGTGTATAGTATATAGGCTATATATAAATATATATAAATGTATGTGTCTATCTGTCTTGTGCAAGTGTATACGAAGTAAGAGAAAAGAGAGAGAAAGTTTCAGTCTCGTGGCGAAAAACTACATAAAAAATTATAGTTTCATATATCTTCCATATAATTCTTCTCAGGGGGATAGTGATGAAAATTCATCCGAGTCTGCCAAATGAAACCTCGAATATATTTTTATTGTTCACTGGCGGCTGCTTGATAAACGGTCTTTGCATTTTCCAGAATTATATATTTTACGTCCTCATTTACTTTCACTAATGAAAGGAGGGTGTTTTTATAAAAAAGAGATTTTCAGATTTCTAGTTTTCTGCCAAAGAAAACTATTGAAATGGCTTTGTCTGTCCGTCCGCACTTTTTCTGTCCGCCCCCAGATCTTAAAAACTACTGAGGCTTGGGGGATGCAAATTGGTATGTTGATCATCTACCTTCCAGTCATCAAACGTACCAAATTACAGCCCTGTAGCCTCAGTAGTTTTTATTTTATTTAAGGGTAAAGTTATCCATGATCATGCGTCTGGCAACGCTATAGGACAGGCCACCACTGGACTGTGGCTGAAAGTTTCATGGGCCGCGGCTCATACAGCACTATACCGAGACCACCGACAGATTTTCGGTAGCCTTGGCATTATACGTTGTACGGAAAACTCGATTGCACCGAAGAAAATTCGGCGCATTATTTCCTTGTTAGACTTAGAATAAATTTAATTTCAACAGTTAACATCATTTCTTCATTAAATTTCATAATGGTCGTCTTTCCTTTAAGAATGAATTCATCTTCGAAAGTTAACATTATTTATTTACCCCATGGGGGGCGGCGGTGGAACTGTTGGCATTACTTAAGGTTCTTTGCAGCGTCCCTTCTGCCCCTAGCTGCAACTCCTTTCATAACTTTTGCTGTACCCCCGTCCATGTTCTCCTCTTCCACCTTACTTTCCACCTTCTCCTAACAATTGTTTCATAGTGCAGCTGCTCTGAGGTCTTCCTCCTGGTTACACCTTTCAAACCTTTCTACTCTCAATTTCCCTTACATCATAGGTCCCAGCACTTGGCCTTTGGCCTAAAATTTATATGCCATTATTTCTTTATCTCAGTATTGGGCGTCCCTCCCTTCCGGGATATTTCTGAATACCCTTCTTTAGCAAGACCGAACGAAAAGAATTGGCATAATTATGACGAAGCCCGTGACCGCCGAACCGCAAAAGGCAGTCACGTGGAAAGACGGTACCTCATTCATTTTAGAGCACATCTCACTTCGCATGCAATTAAAGACTCTAATGAGGTAATCTTCGCGGGCGGGATGGAAAATAGCCACGAAATTTTGTGCTAGCCTCCTTTCTCTCTCTCTCTCTCTCTCTCTCTCTCTCTCTCTCTCTCTCTCTCTCTCTCTCTCTCTACTTCCTGCTTTGTGAGTGGAGCGTCAACTCACTAACTAATGCGGGGATTATTATTCCAGTCCAGCAGGGAAACTCGGGTTATGACAATGCCACTTGGGACAGCAGTTTTATCGTTAATCCAGACGACGATATTTATGTCCTGGATTAGGTTTTTTTTTCCCTGGAGGTGGTAATGCCGTCAGTGCACCTCATGCGGTAGACTGTAGGCATTACTTAAGGTTCCTTGCAGCGTCCCTTCGGCCCCTAGCTGCAATCCCATTTCATTCCTATGGTGCAACTGCGAGGTTTTCCTCCTGTTCCACCTTTCAGACTTTTTTACCGTCAATTTCTGTTTCAGCGCTGAATGACCTCATAGGTCCCAACGCTTGGCCTTTGGCCTAAATTCTATATTCTATTCTTCTGCTCTGTATTGTTCAAGTATAAGATTTTTAGAAGGTTAAACAGCTTTTCACGTTCGCTGATTAACGTCCTGTTTTTTCTTGTGTCTGTGGGGTAGCGCCGTCAGTGTGTCTGGTGCACTGTAAGCATTAATAAAGGGTGTTTGGAGCGTCCCTTCGGCCCCTGGCAGCACCCACTTTCTAGCCTTTTATTTTGCCTCCGTTCCTGCTCCCTTTTTCCAATCTCGCTGTCCATCCTCTCGAACTATTGACAACCTAAATTTCGATGACATAGAGATGAAGCTTGTTCACGACATGATTCAATAGGCAAATTATATTTTTGTCAGTGTTATAATTTTCCGCGAGCTCTCGACTTTGTTTCCTTGAAATAATTTTTTTTATTCATGTGGACTCTTCGATTTTACTTTCTTTTCTCTTTGGTGAGCGTCCTTTGCCATTTTTGAGAGGTATTTTATTTTATTTGGGAGGTATTTTATTTTAGAATTTTCAGTTAGATTCCTTGAATAATTGGGTCTTTAATTCTTCATCAAAGTTGTAATTTTCCCACGACGTTTCTTCTGTCAGTAATACTCTTAATATATATATATATATATATATATATATATATATATATATATATATATATATATATATATATATATATATATATATATATATATATATATATATAATTATATATACATACATGTATATATTTACAAGTATATATATATGCATATAAATACACATATTATTTTGAGAGAATGGTTCACATAATGGCATTGAACAAAGAAAACCTGCATTTTTCAACTTCCCGCGACCACGGAAAGATGGTGGCTCATCCAGCTGAAGTAATTTTAGAATTTTCTCTCTCCGTCAGAGCAGTTTCGCTTCACATGCAATTAAGACTTTAATGAGGTAATTTGCCCGGACACGGGAGCCAAGGTGGGCCGAGGGGGTGGCAGCGAAATTTTTTGGGCGGCCTGCGTTGTCTGTACTCCTACAATGTTAATTTAACGCCAGCTGACGTTTAAGGTAATTTCATTCCGCGTGAAAGACTCTGGTGGTATCTCTTGATATCAGTACTTGAGGTGACTCTTGTTACGTAGATTCTTGTGGCCAGATTCAGGTTATATCTTTTTATAATTGATGTAGACCGTTAAACACTATTGCATAATTTTTTTTTTTTTTTTTTGGTTGTACTGATTATTTCTCGTCTTGTAGATTTTTGTGCAGTTGAAATACTTTTCTCTAAAAAGCTGTGTCGTGATTTTTCCAACTTTTACTTGAGTTTTTCAGTTCAGATAGGATCTTCGTATCTAATTCCTCTTCTTTGTCTTCCTTTGTGTCTTCAAATTTGCCCTTAAAAAAAAACATAAATAAAGGTACTTCTTGAAATCAAGTCAAGTATATGATTATAGCTATTTCTTCATCAGCTCAGGTTTCAGTTTCCTAAATCGTATCCTGGAACATTAAGGATAGTATGTTGTACACGAATTCTAGGCAATCAACGTCCCTGTCGGCATGGTGGGATCCAGAAGTCCTTATCAGGCCTTTACTCTTCCACACCTGACCACCATACTGTCCGCCTGAGGACAAGTGAAATATGGGTGTGTCTAACCGTAGAGTAGTTGGGTTACACTTCCGTAATGGAGAGATAAAATACCATGATTTTTACACTTATTCTACAGTAGAGTGACCAAGCAAATGAGAACTGAATATGCGCCTCACTGGCTAGTGTTTAGGCTCTCCTAAAATAATGGCTTAGCTTTCTACTAAAATCCTGCATTAATATTAATCCACAATCTTAACAGTTGATTTTTTTTTTTTTTTTTTTTTTTTTGCGAATAGCGCCGGCGACTTTCCTTAATTTTATATTACTGTTGATAGAATTATCCATATTGTTGGTATGATGTCCGCAGTAAATCCAGTGTGCACACAGAGAGAGAGAGAGAGAGAGAGAGAGAGAGATAGAGAGAGAGAGAGAGATTCCCAGAATTGGAACAACAAACCAATAATGACGGGAATTACCTATTTTTATCATCATAACTTGCGGGATTGGTTCAGAAAAATGGAAGAGAAAGTTTGCATGTGTTCTGTGTGGCTAGGAACGTGATACCATCGTTGATAGGAATAACTGTTGCGTATCAGATCAAGACTTAAAGTTGAATTAGTAACCAGGATAAATACAAATTATTTCCAGGTTAGACAAATGATGAATTCTTTTCAGTTTTAAATTGTAGATTAGTTTGCGATTATCTAATATCTGTGATGGAAAGAATTATTCATATGAAGTTTGGATAAAAAGGGAAGTAGCTATCTAAAAAAAAAAATTAGCTTTATGGTTTTCAGTTTACACCATTCGACGTAAAAAGAAATGAATCTTTTTAGTTTTCTGTAAAAGAAAACTATTGTGCCGGCTTTGACTGTCCGTACGCACTTTTTCTGTCCGTCCTAAGATCTTAAAAACTACTGAGGGTAGAGGGCTGCAAATTGGTATGTTGGTCATCCATTCCCATCATCTAACATAACAAATTTCAGCCCTGTGGCCTCTGTAGTTTTTATTTTATTTAAGGTTAAAGTTAGCCATAATCGTGCTTCTGGCAACGATATAGGCCATGCCACCACCGGGCCGTGGTTAAAATTTCATGGGCCGCGGCTTATCCAGCATTATACCGAGACCACCGAAAGATAGATGTATTGTCGGTGGCCTTTATCATACGCTGTACAGAAAACTCGACTGCGCCGAAGAAACTTCGGAGCCTTTTTTACTTGTTTATATTTCTTTCTTTTGCCCCGCATATGTGAGTACGTCAGGAGGTCGATATATGCCTCCCCGCAGCCACATGATTGATTTATGTGCATGATGCCTTACCAAAAGCGATTGTTATTCAGCGCCAGTCAGGCTGCAACGAAAGAAACCTAATTAGCTCGACCTACAAATGTGGCCCAATTCCTGTATGCTATTGTGTTATACACATCCCCCTCCCCAACCCGCAAGGTTACGTGGTAAAAGTACGACGCTGTTCCAAACAGTTCTTGGTATCAGCATCGGACAGTATCTCTTTGCCTTGATGGTTAATTGATTCTGATCGAGACAAACAAGTAAAAAGGTCGGGTTGGATAAGATCGAGTTACATGCAACCTCCAATCAATAAAAGGTTGGTAGAACGTTTTGCTTATTGTAGGGCATCTTTTGCCTGTCCTTGTTCGTTTTCTGAAAAGAAAACTATTGTGCCGGCTTTGTCTGTCCGTCCGCGCTTTTTCTGTCCGCCCTAAGATTTTAAAAACTACTGAGGCTAGAGGGCTGCAAATTGGTATGTTGATCATCCACCCTCCAGTCATCAAACATACCAAATTGCAGCCCTCTAGTCTCAGTAGTTTTTATTTGATTTAAGGTTAAATTTAGCCATAATCGTGCGTCTGGCAACTATATAGGCCAGGCCACCACCGGGCCGTGGTTTCATGGGCTGCGGCTCATACAGAAAACTCGATTGAGCCGAAGAAACTTCGGCGTATTTTTTGCTTGTTTTTTAAATTAATTAAATCGATTAGTGTATTCGGAAGATTTCGTGATCTGTGTTTTTATCATTCTCCAGCCAACTCAATTACATCTCTAAGCAGTTGGTTGAATGTTAGATTCTTGTCTCCTGAAATGATGCATTTGCGTGAGGTTTTTGTACTTCGATTACTTCCAACTTTCGCCAGTTACCTCCACTTTTTTTTTCTTTTCTTTTCTTTTTTTTACAAAACATGCAATTGTTGTTGCCGTTGGCTGTTTATGCGCGTTTACAAAATGCCAGATTCCTGACCTGCCGTTTCTTCTTTTGTATACTGTTTCATCTCTTCTTATTTTCTTGTGGGAAGTATGTATTTTTAAGATATTCTCTCCATCATATGTTATGAGAAATACTGAAATTTCATTATTGTTCAGTTGGTGTTTCATTCTTTTTCCAGTTACCGGAATGGTAAGATCATTCGACTTCTTTTGTTTATTCATGGTAGGATGAAATTCATTGCAATCAAGCATTATTGATTGTAGATAAAGAATGGCTGATTTGACTATTCCTTAGGATCAGACATAGCTGGTATGACTGTTCCTTAGACGCCAAGCTAACTTAACGTAATATACTGATGTGAACAGACAAATACTTGAAAAAGTCTAGTGTCTAACCTGATTAATAACAGTAATAACTATAGTGAAGATGAAGTGTGCTGAAATGCTTTTAACCCCCCCCCTCTCTCTCTCTCTCTCTCTCTCTCTCTCTCTCTCTCTCTCTCTCTCTCTCTCTCTCTGTCTTTTTCATACGTGTTTGTCTTTTAATGGGGAGGGACGTTGGAAATTCGAGTAATCTGGCGAAAGGCAATTTGCATTACGGCCCGCTGGTTATTGATTTAGGGATAGGGAGACTGTAATTGAAAAGTACAGCTCTC
>NC_089759.1:7029156-7079156 GCF_040412425.1 Macrobrachium rosenbergii | reverse complement strand
ATAGATCTGTTTTCGGTGGCCTTAATTATACGATATACAGAAAACCCTGGATTGTGCCGAAGAAACTTTGCCGCGTGTTTTACTTTTTTTTTTTTTTTTTTTTTCAAGCTTTGTACGGCTTCATAAAATCATCGGCTTTCGTAACACTCTTTTGTGCATCTTTAAAAATAAGAAATTCTTAATGATCATCTTTCTCTCTTGATGGCTGAATTTACAATATAAATGCACTCCTATTGTGGCGTTCTATCTCTTAAATCTCACGCCACTTCATTCACTCCTACCACTTCTGTATCTTTCCCTGTAGGGGGGTAGGTGCTGTCAGTGTACCTCGGGCGGTGCACTGTAGGCATTACTTAAGGCTCTTTGCAGCACTCCTTCGGTCCCTAGCTACAACCCCTTTCGTTCATTTTACTGAACCTCCTTCCGTATCCTCTTTCTTCCATCTTGCTTTCCAGCCTCCCCTAACAATTGATTCATAGTGCAGCTGCGAGGTTTTCTTCCTGTCACACCTTTCAAACCTTTTACTGTCAATTTCTGTTTCAGCGCTGAATGACCTCATAGGTCCCTGTGTTTTGCCTGAATTCTATATTCAATTCAACTTTTGTATCTTTAATGCCAGCCAAGTCAAACCACCCCTCCTTTAATTTATTAACCACACGACAAATTTAGACTGACTGCATATCTCGCCCATATCAGTCTCAGAAGTACTTTTTTTTTTTCCGTCGCCTCGAAGTTCATATTTATTCATAGACCTCGGTCACCATTTCAATTTCTGTGCATAGCCTTGAATTGGAATGAAGTCTCCAATTCCCTTACTGAGAGGCAAACGATGACGCCAGTGATAAGTCGTGGTGAAAGGGGTTTTGAATTTTTACTACAATAGTACCTTGATATTGACAGTTAAAAGCAATTTTATAGGGTATTATGTTGGCGTGTGTGTGTGTGAGAGAGAGAAAGAGAGAGCTTCGAAAGCAAAGTGAAAAGGCCGCATGTGGGGTACATGGACCTGGAAAAGCTTATGGCAGAAGTGAAGTAGGTGAAAGGGATTAAGAAGTTTATCATGATGAAATAAAAAAAGTGTGCTTGTATATATAAACAGAAAACTGGAGTAAAAGTGGTCCCATATAAGGATAAGTAAAGCCTTCAATGCTTTTTATATCATTATGGACAATGATGCGAGAAGTCAGAAAGGGAATTAGACGAAATTCAAAGTTATGGAGTAAGAATAATGGTTGTGCGTAGAACAGTGATTCTCAAACTGGGTGCCGTGGCACTCTGGGGTGCCACAGACAGTGCCTATGGGTGCCGCAAGATTGTCATCAATTTCGTCTTGGCTAGATCAACTCAATGCATATTTGTAAAAAATAAAAAAATTTGCAGAAGCCTTTGTACAGTTATTATCAGTGTGCCTACTCTAATTATGTTTATCTAATTCTTCTGATATGCTCTTTGTACAGTACATTTCTGCATGTACAGTGTGCTGATTTTGGTTTGAGTATGGATAACAATTTTATTCATTAAATAAGAAGTTAATTCATGCGATATGGTGGGATGGTGAAGAAGGGGTGCCACGTAATGATTACATTAGTTAGGGGTGCCATCACTAGAAAAAGATTGAGAACCACTGGCGTGGAGCGTAGATTGGCTGATGTTAGCAGATGATGCTGTACTGATTAGGGATATCGAATAGAAATTACAGGTAACAGTGAGAGTTAGGAATATTTTGCAAAAGGAGAAAGTTGAGAGGAAAAATGAGCAAGAGTAAAGATATAAGGTTAAATGGTAATCATTAAGTTAAAGTTAAGCAGTGAATGGTAATGTGGAGAGTGGAATAAAGAAAGCCGTTGATTCAAGTAGGTATTAGAGTGTAAAATGTAACGGATAAGAGGTTTGTCAGAATAGTTAAACAAGGAAGATTACAGAGCAAGGAATGGAGAAAATTGCCAGGAGACTTCAAATGAACAAGGAAGCCAATGGGAAACTGTGTGAAGGGATTGTTGAGCCAACTCTCCATAATGGAAGTGAAGTGTTTGCTCAGTTCCCCTTGTGCGGGTGTTAATGAAGTAACTTATGTGAATATTTCCTGCACAGGGGGTTCATCCCTGATTCAGTAATCAATGAATGATTGTGACATTGACCTTATTAATTGTGATTTCTTGTATGTATACTGTAGGTTGATTAAGGTTTTCATTCTCCTCTGAGAATGACGTTATTCTTCTTACTTGCCTTTTATCTTTATTTTGTCTTTTCTTTTTTCTCATTTTCATCGTTCATTGTGTTCTTCTATATTTTTTTGTTCCTTTTCTCTCCTCTTGTTATTCTTTATTGTATTTGTTCTTCATGCATTACGACGATTACGTAATCATAATGACTTAATATATTTCTGCTCAGTGTTTCTTTTTCTTTTTTTTATAAAAAAGCAACTTAATGTTTTAGGAATAAGAGTATATTAAAGACTATTACAGCAGCCACGCAGCGAGAGAGAGAGAGAGAGAGAGAGAGAGAGAGAGAGAGAGAGAGAGAGAGAGAGAGGCTGTTAGAAACGACAAGAAAGGATAACAAATGTGAAAAGAATGACATTATTGTTAAACTGTTTTCTGAGGAAGGTAACTCCCAAAAGGAAATTTATCTCCCCTAATGAATTATGCATCCGGGACTCGTTGTTTACATTTCACATTATGTAATAGATTCCGTTTCCTGTAGTTATTTCGTATCGCCCGGAAAAAGTTACCTGTATGAATTATAAATTTACTTTATAAGTTTTATATTTATCTCTGAATGTTGCAGGCTCTCGAGCACTGTATTGATTCACGCTTTGTGCATCGTTGTTTGAATTCGTGATAGGCAATGAGATGAAATGTAATTGTTATATAAGATGTATTCTTGGCTTTGTAAATTGTGTATTGCCGACAACATCTGATATCCACTTCATATCACATCATTAAAAAGATATTATTCCCTTAAAAAGGATGCGATGTATTTTTAGCTGTTCATTTACCACAAAACACAGTTGATTTCCAACAACGTTGCATCATTAAAAACGGTATTTTTATGTGAGGATGTCTACCGTCCTATAAATATCAGTGGATCTCTGGTGTTATGCTTCCGAAAATATCCTGCTGCTGATTTGTTTAAAGACAGAACGTGTTACCGAGCGCTTACGATAATATTGGCAATTTTTTGCATGGGTCTAATGCATATACATACACACATACGTATATGTATGTCTGTGTGTGTGTGTGTGTGTGTGTATCTACGGAAGCCAAGGTTCTCCACGTAATATATATATATATATATATATATATATATATATATATATATATATTTATATATATATATATATATATATATATATATATATATATATATATATAAATACTCCACTGCCGTCTTTGCTTTCCTTCATCTATTCTCACCGGTAAATTGGATAGCAGGTGAGTGTGTGTGTGTGTGTGTGTGTGTGTGTGTAGTGTGGATCTGCTTAAGCAAATAAACTCTTATAATTCTATTCCAGCATTTCATTTCAAACTGAAAGTCTCTTTTATGTAAAGTTCATCGTCTCCAGAAATTTCCCTCATAAAATAAAGTCTAAGGTGATACTTGGAGAATATGCGTAATCAATCTTTCCTCTACTTTGATGTGGGTTGATGTGGGTCCTCATCTCTCTCTCAGTCCTTTCAGCTGGGTCCTCATTCATCAACTTATCTGTCAAGCTGATATTTTAGGGACGATGGGTTACTAATAACAATCTATTTGGCTTTCCATCCATCGTGAAAGTTGATGGAAATTGCCCAGTTATATATTTTTCCTGGTTGAGATCAGAGGCTTCGGAGTTTTTGCTTTTTCCAAGAGTTTAGGATTTTAAGTTTGTGTTCTTTTTTGATAGGCTTTGGATTTTTCGTTTTTCTAAGATTTTAGTATTCTAGGTTATTATTTTTTTAGATCACATACCTTTCTCTTTTTTTTTTTTTTTTTTTTTTTTTGTCAGATAAGAAATATGTCCAATTATTTTAATAAACATTGTCAATCGTGGTGTCATTCATAGGATAATCACCTTTTTAAAAAATACGTCATTACTGGCATATATTCATATATAACGTCTTATAATGCTCTCATAACCTGTACCAGTTACTGCATAACAGCTGACAGTGTAAGAAGATTATTTATACGCACTGGTCTTTTGATATAAAATTTTTTCCTCAGAGACAAATAAATCCTGTCATTTTTATACTTTTCATAACTGTTTACTGGCCAGCTGGTATAGTGGTTAGTGTCGTGGCATGTCACGCAGATGTCGCGGATTCGCATCTCCCCCAGGCCTATTAAAAATCACTGGCGCTGTATCATGATCAGTTACTGCCTCAGTGTGGGGTCTGCGGTGGGAGGTTGAAACCAACATTCTTTGGAAGCTTCAGTTTCAAGTCAATGGCCCCTTTGGTGTGCTTGCTCCATGGGAATAGGTTTCATCTACCGAAATAATAATAATAATTGCTTAAGTTGTCTAAATGTGCGCCTAGACTGCAGTAAAATGTCAGAAACACGTCGGCTACTTGTTGCACACACTTCACAAACAGGGTGAATACAGGTCAGTGACCTATTGGTAGTCCTGACCAGTGCTTCATTCGATTACCTAGTATTTGCCAAGGATTCATTCTCCACTGACAGTTGTTGACCTGTTCAAACTGTTCGTGATATGTATGCGATGAGTGGCCGACGTGTTTTTATTATTAACTGTTTATTTTTCAAAGAACATAAATATCTGTTTGATAGTGATAATTCTGTTTCACAGCTTGCATTGATGTTGGTGAATATCCAGATGACTGACAAATTGCTGACTGACAGAAATTCATACGTAGAATGAATATATATATATATATATATATATATATATATATATATATATATATATATATATATATATATATATATACACACATATATACATACATACATATATATATATTTATATATATATATATATATATATATATATATATATATATATATATATTATTAATATTAGAGTGAGAAAAGCACCAATTTTAAGACAGATAACAATGTTGTACTGAAGGAGGTTTGATATGAAACCCCAGCCAGCAGCCCCCATTGCGTTCGGGTTTTATTTTAAATTAAGTTTTTAATGGTTCACCATTTTTGGTGTCAGTATTTGCACTAGAACTAGAATATTGAGTAAGAGCCAATAAATGACAGAACAACTTGTGTGTTAGAATTCTTGAACCTTGAAAGTTGATTTGTTTTTATCGCTACTACTTTTCTCCACTAGTGTAGTTCCATTAGGTTCATCTAACTTTGTTTTAAAACTCGACAGCACTTTCTAACTGCATCTCCTGAAGAAGGAAGTGAGTTTTCCAGCCGTACGCATTCATTTCCTTTCTTGTTTTTCCCCCCCACTCAAAAATACAGAAGAAAGAGCCCTTCGAGTGATCTTCACATTTCGCCTATGTTCTCCTCTATCCCCTCTTTGCATCTGTTGTGCCATATTCCTACCCCCGTCCATAACTACTTTGAAGAGGCCAGTTTGTGGTTTTGTTTTTGTCTAGATTTGTATGTTCCCCTTTATCGCTACTCTTGTTTTCATTCTCTCTTCTTTTATAGTTTATTCTCCCTTATGTTGCAGATTTCTCTCCTGATTTGCCGAAAGGATAGGTCTCTCTCTCTCTCTCTCTCTCTCTCTCTCTCTCTCTCTCTCTCTCTCTCTCTCTCTCTCTCTCTCAACACAAACACAAACCAATAATTTCTCAGCGGGATTGGTTCAGTAAAGCCATCCGCTCATCAGTCGTACCCACAGTAATTAAAGAGATAAGCCTGAGATAATTGTCGATGTTATCTTGAACCCAGCACATAAATTTATTCAAGATACTAATGTTAAATTCACGAGAGGTATTTATAAACTTCTCTTATTGATCAATTACTTGATAATATTGTGCAAGCCAAGTTTGTTTCTAAAGTAGTGAAAGAGTTACCAAGATATTTCTTCAGTACAGTATAATTCTAGAATCGTGTCGCTTACAATATACGTACACGAACGTCCCCAATCTATTATACTCAAAGAGTATTTTGACGGTGTGAGATAAACATCCTCTATACATCTAGAAAAAAAGAATCACAATCGAATCCAAAGGAAAATGGACGCTGTACTAAATGGCTTGTACGAACAAAGCGGATCCTGTATTTACAAAAATAAAAAACGAGAACCAGGAATTATCATATTCCCTGAATAAACGTCATTAATACTCTAATTAAACCGTCCTGCTCTCGCGTCATTGTGAGGAACAAAAACAGACCCCGTGTTATTGTTTCGAGACTTCGCGACAGAAAAAATCTATTAATTAATTATATCAATCAATTAGCACTGAAAGCCGTTTCTACTGACTCTCGTCCGTCGGCTTTCTTCGTGTAAAGTTGGTCAAAACAGGAACCAGGAAAAATTTCCCTCGAGTTGACGTCACTGAGATTTTATGTTGGAGGCTTTGTGGTATCTATTTTAGCGCCATTTCTTTTTGTTTCACTCTTCACAAAGGGGATGTGGCGGGGACTGCAGTGATGATGAATTTGGTGATTTGATGAAGGGGGCGGTGGTCATGAATAATAATGATCATGATGATCATACTCATTTTAACGTTAACGTTAACACTGATGAGGAGCACCGTTCAGGTGTTCGAAAGTCTTTGGTTCTTTTTACATAGTAATATATTTACTATATAATTGTGGATTTTTATTACTCATCTGATCATTGGTCGTGCGCTGAGCATTTATATTCGCAAGATGGTGCTGAAACGATAATGATTACTGTTTACATTACAGCAGTGGTGCAAACAAAAGGATCAGGTATCTCTCAGTATATTAAGTGGGAAAGTACGAGCTGATGAAAGCAACTTCAAAGTCTTTGAAAAGAAGGAAATAGAATCTCTTTTATAAAGTGACTGACGACAGTTTACACAGTGTGAGTCATACTTACATATTCATTCAGACCTCATATTCTAAACTGTAAACGGATCATGGTGATCTCAGTTGAAGCCTATAAGCCGTAAAGCGTAGTATACTATTTGTTCCCTGTGTCAGTAGTATTCAAACGAATGTTTTATAGACAAGCAAAGGCAAGCCATGAATGTGTATTGTAGATTCCATTTGTGATACTGTAAGTGTTTGCGAGAAACAACCGAAGGCTCTGATATTTTCTGCTTAAAAAGCCTCCGTTATCATATGCAGAATATACACTCACAAACAAAAGTTAGTCGGAGGTTTGACTCCCTGTTGATGAGCCTTCTGTGTAGGAGGATAGTGGCTGATGTGATGTTTAACTGCACAGGGTGTTTATCCAAGATACCGGTGTTAAAGTGTGAATGTTGCAATGACAATTGTATGTTTTCTGGAGCCACCCCTTTTAGGGAAAATGACTTAATGGGGGAGAAAAGAATATACCTACTGACATACATACATACACACTTGGTAATAAGGTTAACATAAGTAAAAAGATGGATAGGATGTTAAGAGCTGGCCTTTCCATTTTGGAAGTCTTGGGTTAATGAAAGAGAAAGAGCCCTCCCTTTCAGATTGTACAAGAGTGCTTGTAAGATCCAGACGACTGGCACAGTGTATGCTGGGTTCGACGTGCTGCTACTGAGTCCTCTGTGTGGTTTTATTGGTGATGCTAGTCAGTTTTCCATACAAAGTTATTTCTAGATTAACCAGGGAAGAGATCAGCCTAGTAGTGAAATGTTTTTATTTTCTCTGAAGCTACCCCGTATGATACAAGTATCCTCTGAGTTTATTTCCGTAGGGGGGTAGTGCCTTCAGTGCACCTCATGCGGTGAACCGTAGGCAGTACTTGAGGTTCTTTGCAGCGCCCTTTCGGCCCTTAGCTACGGCCGCTTTCATTACGTTTACTGTACCTCCGTTCATGTTCTCTTTCTTCCATCTGACTTTCCACCTTCTAACAATTGTTTCATAGTGCAACTGCGAGGTACTCATCCTGTCGCACCTTTCGAACCTTTTAACTGTCAGTTTCCGTTTCGGCGCTGAATGACCTCATATGCGCCAGCCAGCGCTTGGCTTTTGGCCTAAATTCTTTATTCTGTTGTATTCCCTTTGAGTTTATGAACTTGACCAAAACGCAGATTTACCGGGTAAATAGACATTTAATCATGCGGGAAGCTTTTGCTGTACTGGGACTGGAAAAAGAACAGAAACAGACGGAAGCAGAGACTGCGTAGAAGTCGAAATGATTTTCCGTCACCTGGAAACGCATTTGAATCAAAGTTGTCAGTTCGCCATCGAGAAAACGACCTCTCTGAAGGGACGAGTAACAAAGTTGCCAATCAGATATGCAGATTTCTCCTGAGCCTAAAATTTGATTGGGTCGGTGAGGTGGAAGTGACTGCAACCTATGACATTCGCACCTGCCACTGTGACGTGGCCTTGAGGCTGATGTCAGCCACTGTGATAAATCCTCTCTCTCTCTCTCTCTCTCTCTCTCTCTCTCTCTCTCTCTCTCTCTCTCTCTCTCTGAGGCTTATTGTTGGGAAAGTAGCTTAAACAAAAGAGCTAAAGCCATAAGCGCCTGAGGCATCTAATGCCATTATCGACAGCGTCCGTACAATAACAGAAGGTGAAAGTCAGCACGAATATATAATTGGCCCTTTTTTTCCGTAATCCTTGGCGAGGTCGAGATTAACTTCCAGGTTAATTTGTTAATTTCTGAATGATGATGAATTTTAACATTTATGTGTGTGTGTGTGGGGATTTACCTTTGAAGCTTGTAATCCTGATGTGGCCTAGTTAAATCACAGATTTATGTAATCAAGCACATGCACTTAACACAGTTTCATGTAATAATGCAAATCACTGTATGATTGATTAATGGCCGCGTAATTGACTCCAGTTCCAGTTAATCCTAACATTAATTTATTACAATTTATTTTTGCACTATTTGGACATATTTTCTCTCTTACGAAATTTCAGTTGAAGTTAATGGCAGTCTGTACTTCTTCGTTTTCTCTTCAGCAAGTTTTTCAGGAATAAGGAAAAATGATTCGAGATTCTTTCCTTTCACTTCTTTTTTGTAATCCAGTCCTGAAGAAGCTTGCTTCAAGAGACAACGAAGAGGTATAGACTGATGCCATTCACTTCAATAGAAATTTCATTTTTAGTCGCAGTTCCATGTAATTATGCAATAACTTTATGTAACCTGGAATCAAACTTTCAATCGAGTTAATTATTATTCAGTGTAATTGCAACTCCATGTAATCACTGACTGTCTTTTAAGTATTCTTAACATCAATTAATGAATCACAACTCCTTTCAGTCATTTACAACCCATAACAACTCTGGAAAAATTAACAGCAGCATGTTGTTAATTTCGTTAACAACCCCATGTGGTTAATTTGAACTCCGTTGCTATTCCTTGATATATTACTTTTATCAAACTTGACAAAACCTTACAGGCCTAAGAAAACCTAGCCAAAAGCTACGCCTACCGTTAATGAATGTGTTCATTGATGCTACAATGTTATTAAACGAGAAATTCCTGTCTTTTGTTGAGTAAAAAGCTTCCCGAAATCTGCCATCTATTGTGGCCGTAATAAAGCATTGTTCCGATGAATGACTGAATAAACGCTGTCATAACAGAACGGCGATACTGACAAACACACGTCGAGAGAGAGAGAGAGAGAGAGAGAGAGAGAGAGAGAGAGAGAGAGAGAGAGAGAGAGAGAGAGAGAGAGAGAGTAGAAGCCTGTATTTTCGCCTAATTCATCTCTTGCTGGGGATTCGCTTTGTTAGGCTTTAAAAGTATTGCCGTCCATTATGGCCATAATGAAACATTGTTCCACTGAACTGACTAAGTAATGGTCTTTATTACTTAGAGCTACGATACACACACACACACACACACACACACACACACACACACACACACACACACACACACACACACACACACAGTAACAAAGAACATCTCTCTCTTGAGACTGAAACCACGAGTAGTCTGTATCTTGCAAGGGTTCTCTTGGATACTTCTCCAGAAATATGAGATTACAATTACATTTTCTTGGCTTTATGGTCTCCAGTATCAAAGGCAGTTTTCAAGTTCGTGTAGCTGTAATTAGAAAACCGCTCTTACTACCGACTATCATTCATGTGAATGGTGTCACTGTTATGCTACGTTCACACATTCACGTATCAAGGCACGCATGCCCACACCGAAAGACCTCAGCAACCTGTCGCTTGACACGACATTCCTCAACAATTTGCAGGGCTAATTTATATACTGTTGTATTTCCTTTTGCTGTTATGTATGTGTATGTTTTTATTTTATATTAAATAAATATATTTTGCAATATCATGTCTAGCTCTATCCTCTGCTCAAATATCATGTATTCAATGAAGTAGCTATAATACAAGTACACAAATAAAGAAGGCAAAATGAACCCGAATACACTAACATTTCATTATTGACTTTGAAATAAGTTCAAAATACTTTATGTAACATATGTGCACAGAAGAAAAATGGCAACAGGCCAAATATTAGCAAGTCATATAAAATGTCAAAAATATCAGGGAGAAGGTAGTTTCAAAAAGATAGAATTTTCATATCAGAATATCAACAATGTAAATGCTAAGAGCAGGTACTTTCAAGAACATAGAATTATCACCTCAGAATTAAAACAATGTAAAGAGAAGGTACTTTCAAAAATGATAGAATTATCATATCAGAATAGAAACAATGTTAAGAGAAGGTACTTTCAAAAATGATAGAATTATCATATCAGAATAGATTCCAAGTAAAGAAATTATTAAAAAGGGCAAAATAACTACATCTTCTTCCTTTTATTTATATATATGTTTGTTTCATATTTATTAAACATACATTGCAATGTAATGGCCCACTCTATCCTCTTCCCATTTACCAAGTATTGATGAGAGTAATATATCATGGATTTGAGCAATATCTTTTATTAAATCAACTAAAATAAACGGAAGTACACAAATGCACAGGGCAAAATAATCCTGAATTGATACATTATTGATTTATAAATAAGTCCAAAATAAATACAGGAACAGAATAGAAACAATGTTAAGAGAAGGTACTTTCAAAAATGATAGAAATATCATATCAGAATAGATTCCATGTAAAGAAATTATTAAAAAGGGCAAAATAAGTACAGGTCTCTGGTACGATGAGACTAATGTTGTTGTGGGCTACCCGGAACGAATATTGCAGACTCTTGTATGAATCACCTGTAGCGAGGAAGCGTAGGGTGATAGCAACACGTAGGCCTGGGTCAATGGGTTTCCTCCAGAATGTCACTTTCTTCTGAATGTAGGGTGTGACCTGTTCAACAATTTCATTGAAGAGGGCCTTGTCAATCCGGGTAAAATTTCTGTACAGGTCTGGGGCTTCGGTTGACAACTCCTCCATCAGGTTGTCATAATGACCTTGCTCCATCCTTTTCTGCAGGTACGGCCACGCCCACACCCTCCTTGGCCGCCTTTTTTTCTGCTCTAAGTGCTTTGCAGCAATCATTGCAAGCTCCAGCAATAACATGACGTGCACATACTTATGTCTTGTCGCTGTGGTATTACGGCATTGACTAGCTCACATGTGCAGCTGCCGGCCCTTATATAGCTGGGGTTTAACCCCCGCAGTACGTGGGGCCAACGTGACGTTTGCGTAACTCAGTTACGCAGAACATAACACATACGGTATACGTACGTTGGTGTTACGTGCTCTGCCACGCACTACTACTGCCTGCGCCGCCGCTTGTTCGACAGCGTCACGTCACCTTTACGCAGTGCGTACATTTGCGGCCATTTGCGGCGCACTATAATACGCATGCATCACGCACATCGTCCCGTGACACGTATCCAGTTGGGCGGGGCCTATTTTCTCGCGTATGCGCAAGTTTCACCAATTCCGGCTGTGCGTGCGCATGCGTGCCTTGATACGTGAATGTGTGAACTTAGCTTTACCGTCAGGTTATTGCCGGTGAGTAGCGATATAAGGAACAAAACACGATCTGAACTAGTACGTAGTTTGAACCTTGTAACCTTCGTTACAGGAATCTTTCGTATTGATTATTTGCTGAATTGTCAGAATTGCTCCCTTAAATCGACCTTGTGACACATTCGGGGTTCCACAGTCAACTACAGCAATCCTAACCTCTGTAGGACAATTCTGTGCTAAGGCTCAACCCAGAAGCTAATGAAGGAAAAACCTTAATTCTAGTGAAGAACAGCTCTTCAGTCATTGAAGAGCAGCCCAGCTTCCAATGAAGGAAAATTCCTTAGCTAATGAAGAACATTTGTAAAGTCTGTATAGCTATAGTACTTGTTCTTCTCTTAGTTCAAAACTGTCATACATTGCCAGGCAAATTTAGCTTATGCACCTGATATGTCTGTTGTGCTACAACTGTGCATTTAGTGATGGCAGTTCTGTTAAAGCCAAGCGTATAACTGTTTATTAATAAGTGAATGAATATTCGAGGAGACACACAAAAATACTATATATATATATATATATATATATATATATATATATATATATATATATATATATATATATATATATATATAGAACAAAGGCGTTTGAAATGGCTTTTATTGCAAACGCTTCGAGGCGTAGCCTCACTGTCGAAGCTGTAAAAACACACATACACATCAAAATAGTACCGGACTCGAACTATAAGTAATATAATATAAACACTTGCAAAATATTATTATATATGAAATGCCATCCAAACGGAAAGAAAGAAAGAAGACGAGTGCCGCGGAGAAAAGTTAAAAGTCCTTGGTAAACTCATACTAGGAAAAGAGAGGTGGAGGTAGGTTGATTTTTCGACTTTGAGAATTACTGTACTGTACCTGTTTTTATAAAAAGAGACTCTAGGATTGCCGGTTGTTGGTGGGTAGAAGCCCTTGACAGAATTTTAAGTTATATTTAATATTTATTTAGCATATTTTTCGCATGCAAAATGGATTTGGATAGCCGGTTAATATACAATGTTTGGTTGTCTTAACGGACCATTTTCGAATTCCTAGTAGTTTTTTTTATATGTACAATATCAGGAGACGAATGAGAGTGAACATGTACAGTAAAAGTGATTTCATTTCCTATTTCCTCATTCTGTTGCTACATCCTTTCTCAGAGTCCTTTGCATAGGAATTATTAGGAAGGGAATTTTTTTCTCAGTTTGTGGTAATGCATAATGCACAGTCTTTAGGATACTTTCAAGTGCAACGAATCAATTACATTTGCAGCTGACATTCAGCCTGAATTGCTACTACCACAATATTATCTTACTGCAATTATTTATGTTCTGTTATCCGAATAACTACAGCCACGCTAATAGGAAGTTTGACCCTAAAATAATTTTATATTGAATAGTGTGTTATTGTGGGAAATTGTTTAGTGTATACATCATAACCTTTATAATTGTTATGCTGATAAAATGTTTGATTTCATTCTTACTATCTAAATAACAGATTCACTGCACTGGTTAGAATTAGACTTAGTTGGTTATTGGATTTTATGGAGAAAAAAGATATAGTTAATTAAAACTAACTTTCATTAGAGCCTCCAAAATGATTTGAAGACTATGATTCACATAGATAATTAAGAGCCTCCAAAATCCTGTTAAGACTACGATTCATATAGTTAATTAAGACTGGCTTTCATTAGAGCCTCCAAAATGACTTGAAGACTACGATTCATAAAGGCAATTAAGACCAACTTTCATTAGAGAGTCCAAAATGACTTGAAGACTACGGTTCATGTAGTTAATTAAGACTGACTTTCATTAGAGTCTCCAAAATGATATGAAGGCTACGATTCATGTAGTTAATTAAGACTGACTTTCATTAGAGCCTCCAAAATGACTTGAAGACTACGATTCATAAAGTCAATTAAGACCAACTTTCATTAGAGAGTCTAAAATGACTTGAAGACTACGGTTCATGTAGTTAATAAAGACTGACTTTCATTAGAGCCTCCAAAATGATATGAAGGCTACGATTCATGTAGTTAATTAAGACTGACTTTCATTAGAGCCTCCAAAATGACTTGAAGACTACGATTGATATAGTTAATTAAGACTGACTTTCATTAGAGCCTCCAAAATGGCTTGAAGACTACGATTCATAAAATTAATTAAGACTGACTTTCATTAGAGCCTCCAAAATTACTTGAGGACTACGATTCATAAAGTTAATTAAGACTGACTTTCATTAGAGAGTCCAAAATGACTTGAAGACTACGATTGATATAGTTAATTAAGACTGACTTTCATTAGAGCCTCCAAAATGACTTGAAGACAACGATTCGTGTAGTTAATTTAGACTGATTTCATTGGAGCCTCCAAAATTATTTGAAGACTACGATTCATATAGTTAATTAAGACTGACTTTCATTAGAGCCCCCAAAATGATTTGAAGACTACGATTGATATAGTTAATTAAGACTGACTTTCATTAGAACCTCCAAAATTACTTGAAGAATACGATTCATATAGTTAATAAGACTGACTTTCATTAGAGCCTCCAAAATTATTTGAAGACTGCGATTCATATAGTTCATTAAGACTGACTTTCATCAGAACCTCCAAAATGACTTGAAGACTACGATTCATAAAGTTAATTAAGAGAATTAAGCGTAGCTTTCAACAGAGCCTCCAAAATGACTTGAAGACTACGATTCATAAAGTTAATTAAGACTGACTTTCATTAGAGCCTCCAAAATGATTTGAAGACTACGATTCATAAAGTTAATTAAGAGTGACTTTCACTAGAGCCTCTAAAATTATTTGAAGGCTACGATTCATGTAGTTAATTAAGACTGACTTTCATTAGAGCCTCCAAAATGACTTGAAGACTACGATTCATATAGTTAATTAAGACCGACTTTCATTAGAGCCTCCAAAATGATTTGAAGACTACGATTCATGTAGTTAATTAAGACTGACTTTCATTAGAGCCTCCAAAATACTTGAAGACTACGATTGATATAGTTAATTAAGACTGACTTTCATTAGAGCCTCCAAAATGACTTGAAGACTGCGATTCGTAAAGTTAATTAAGACTGACTTTCATTAGAGAGTCCAAATGACTTGAAGACTATGATTCATAAAGTTAATTAAGACTGACTTTCATTAGAGACTCCAAAATGATTTGAAGACTACGATTTATAGTTAATTAAGACTGACTTACATTAGAGCCTCCAAAATATTTGAAGACTACGATTTATAGTTAATTAAGACTGACTTTCATTAGATCCTCCAAAATGACTTGACTGCGATTCATAAAATTAATTAAGACTGGTTTTCATTAGAGCCTCCAAAATTACTTGAAGACTACGATTCATAAACTTAATTAAGACTGACTTTCATTAGAGAGTCCAAAATGACTTGAAGACTACGATTCATAAAGTTAATTAAGACTGACTTTCATTAGAACCTCCAAAATGACTTGAAGACTACGATTCATAAAATTAATTAAGACTGGCTTTCGTTAGAGCCTCCAAAATGACTTGAAGACTACGATTCATAATGTTAATTAAGACTGGTTTTCATTAGAGCCTCCAAAATGACTTGAAGACTACGATTCATAAACTTAATTAAGACTGACTTTCATTAGAGAGTCCAAAATGACTTGAAGACTACGATTCATAAAGTTAATTAAGACTGACTTTCATTAGAGCCTCCAAAATGATTTGAAGACTACAATTTATATTTAATTAAGACTGATTTTCATTAGAGGCTCCAAAATTATTGGAAAACTACGCTTCTTCGTCAATATGCGTATTAAAAAAAAAAACCTTGAAAACACTTTGCTGGGTTCAGATGAAACCTGCTAAGCCCTTCTCTGTGATTAGATTGCGGCGCTCATCGACGACGATTTCTCGCCTGCCAAACCATTTTTCATCTCTTAATTATTAAAGAGAAAAAAAGCGACGCGACTTTTCGGCGCCGTCGATTTTGTAAGCAATGTTAATAAGAACAAACTTAATATATGCAGAAGGTATTCTCTATCCTGTTTGGTTTTGTTTAGTGACTGAGTAGTTATATTGTTATTGTTATTGTTGTTGAATGTAGTTGTTGTTCTTCGTCTTCTTCTTCTTCTTCTTCCTTTTTTCCAAATATCATTTGTTTTCCAGAGGAGGTTAATGACACACGTATGCAAACGTTTACTGTAATCTAGATCGACCCTGATAATAAAAATAAGGTTGGGGGGGGGCCAAGACGTAGCAAACTGTTACCTAACTCCTAAGGAAGCGATAACATCATTTTTTGAAGACCGGAGGTTGTTGAACTTTGGGAAAACAGAAGACTTACAAAAGCACACCAATAACAAACACTCCTGATTGCTGCAAGAGAATCCTCTCTTTGGCGGGAAATGATCTCGGCGTGTCAGTTCTTTTTTTTTTTTTTTTTTTTTTTTTTTTTTTTTTTCTCTCCACAGGACGTACCGAGCACAGGAATTCTGTGGATGTTTGGGGAACACGATGTAATTCATAATGATAATCAACCAGTTGGGAGACTTTGGTGCTTTGCTGTATCCCCAGCTGCAGTGATTTTCAGTTTATATTTTTAATTACTTGCATTTTGGTCACTTTATTCATAACTCTTTAACTTCTATATTTTTTCATTGCTTCCATTTGGTCACTTTCTACATAACTGCGTAACTTCTATATTTTGTCATTGCTTCCATTTGGTCACTTTCTTCATAACTCTTAACTTCTATATAGTTTTCACTGCTTCCATTAGGTCACTTTCTTCACAACTGCCTAACTTCTATACAGTTTTCACAGCTTCCATTTGGTCACTTTCTTCATAACTCTTAACTTCTATATAGTTTTCACTGCTTCCATTTGGTCACTTTCTTCATAACTTCCTAACTTCTATACAGCTTTCACTGCTTCCATTTGGTCACGTTCTTCATAACTGCCTAACTTCTATACAAATTCACTGCTTCTGTTTGGTCACTTTCGTCATAACTGCCTAACTCCCATATAGCTTTCACTGCTTCCATTTGGTCACTTTCTTCATAAATCTTAACTTCTGTAGTTTTCACTGCTTCCATTTGGTCACTTTCTTCATAACTTCCTAACTTCTATACAGATTCACTGCTTCCGTTTGGTCACTTTCTTCATAACTGCCTAACTCCCATATAGTTTTCACTGCTTCCATTTGGTCACTTTCTTCATAAATGCCTAACTTCTATACAGTTTTCGCTGGTTCCATTTGGTCACTTTCTTCATAACTGCCTAACTTCTATACAGTTTTCACTTCTCCCATTCAGTAAGTTTCTTTATAACTGCCTAACTTCCACACAGTTTTCACTGCTTCCATTTGGTCACTTTCTTCATAACTGCCCAACTTCTGTAACTTTAAGTCGCTTCAGTTTTAGAACTGATACTTCGGCGTGATGCATGATATTCTGCAAGTGTTTCAATTGCCTTGCAATAAGCACACATCAGATGAAAATCAATTTGTAGTTATGATTTCTGAAAATAAAGGGAAAAACGTTTGGTAAGTCCATCAGTAAATTGAATTATCATTCCACATATTCAGTAGAGTAGGTCGGATATTTATGAATACAATTATTGTCCCGGTTTGCTTCTTTTCTGTTAGTTTGTCTGTGTCTGTCTGTCTGTCCAGAAAGCCTCTCAAAAGCCTTGCGGACTGGTGGGATGTGCTCCATTGTCGAGTTGATTAAATTTCAGTGCCAATATTCTTTCGATGGAGATTTCAACCTGTAACATAAACCTGATATTTATGAGTTCATTGGCAAATATACCGTAAACACAGCAGATTGTATGCAGAGGAATTTAGTGGTAAATACAGTGACGCCGTTACCATAGCAAGGAATGGACACCAAGTAGATACTCGTCATAAATTCTGTACAGCGTAAATCTGAGTTCTTGTTAGGTCAGTTAAATGAAGGAGATATATTCCTAGCAGTGACATCAAGTGATTCTCCTGTTGGATATGACGTAGTTATATAATATGTGCAATGGACGTAATTTCTTTCCCGTAATTTCTGTATTGTGTATTTATCTAGTCATAACAATGGCATATACTTGAAATGGTATTTTATAGTGCTTAAGAACATCATTTCATTGGCCTTTGCAAGTACGCACAGTACTGCCTTGAAGATCATTGTCGCATTGACGCCATTTTTTTCAAATAATAATCAGTCAGTTATCATTCCCGTTCAATCACATGTATTGGTGGCAGATACATTAAAAATCAATGGAAGTTTGTTTTATAAGTGTTAATTACCTCTGTCGGTATAAAACTATTTCTACGTATTGAATAGTTAAAAAGAAACATTAAACAAATGTCCTCTGTTGTCCACTAATATATTGCATTAAGTTTTTAGAACAAGAAAAATAAAGGAATTTAACGAAATGTAAGCTTGTGTTAAACGATAACAGGTAACTTTCTGAAGTTTTAATTATTAATTTGTGTACTTATTTAAATTTCTGAATTTTTCTTTTAATTATTAATTTGTGTGCTCATTTAACTTTCTGAATTTTTCATTTAATTATTAATTTGTGTGCTTATTTAACTTTCTGAAGTTTTCATTCTTTTATTAATTTATTGATTAATCTGATTCGTTTCAGTATGGCTCTGACGAAGAAGTGCGCCAACTTCTCAACTTGAAGGAACTGAAAGCCCAGCTCGATTCAGCCGCTGCTTCCAAAGATGGTCCGAAGGCAGCTTCGTCCGTGACTCCAGGAGAGTCTTCATCTCCTTCTGCGTCTCCTTCTTTTTCTTCTTCTTCTCCTTCTTCTTCTTCAGCCTCTTCTTCAAGCAACGCCAACACAGGTAAGAATGACTCCTCTGAATCTTTCCTAGTTTTTCCACTGCCTTCTCGCAGAATAAGGAAACTTGTCTTCGATGATATTCCCGACAAGTTGCAGTTAGTCGTGTGTTCATGCACATACGCATACAAGCACGCACACAAACACATACTACACTCATTCACGCGCACAAACACTACACACAATCACGCACACAAACACACAATACACACAAACAGTATAGACACAATCACGCACAGAAACAAACAGTGCACACACATACACAATCACGCACACAAACACACAATACACACAAACAGTATAGACACAATCACGCACAGAAACAAACAGTGCACACACATACACAATCACGCACACAAACACACAAAGCAGACAATCACGCACACAAACACACACTATCACGCACACAAACATACAATACACGCACACACAGTCACGCAAACAAACACGCAGTACACACACACAATCACGCACACAAATACACAGTACACACACACATACGCACACACATACACACACAAACATACTACACACACACATTCACGCACACAAACACACTACACACAATCACGCACACACACACACACACACACACACACACACACACTGCCCAGAGCACTATCACGTTTACTGTACCATTGGTACTCGGGTTAAACGAAGCTCAGCAACTTTGGTTCAGGTCAGTACTAGAACTGCTGACCCCAGAGAAATGCCAGATGATGAACAACCTTCTTTGTCCCAGCGCTGGGCCGTATGGCCCAAATTTCGATATGCACATGGATTACTTGAACACCCTCGTTGTGCGTCGTGGCTCTAGGAACCTTATCTTCAGTATACTTGCTGAAAACCGGAAGGTAGAATTTTTAAGCATATTTTGGATATGTATGCACACATGTATGTATGTCTGTGTGTACATATATATATATATATATATATATATATATATATATATATATATATATATATATATATATATATATATATATATATATATATATATATATATATATATATACTGTATATATATCTGTGAAATATTTTTGTTAAACAGAATTCCATCAAATACAAGCGAGCCCATAGAAACGCCAAAATGAGGAAAATGTAAGCTATATTTCGGAGACCAAACTGCTCTCTCCTGAGGAGAGACAGTTTGATCTCTGAAACATAGCCTTTATTTTCCACAATTTTTACGTTTCTATAAACTTTTATATTTTTATATATATATATATATATATATATATATATATATATATATATATATAGAGAGAGAGAGAGAGAGAGAGAGAGAGAGAGAGAGAGAGAGAGAGAGAGAGAGAGAGATGGAATCCCTCAGCACTCGACAGACTGTTTGCACACGACCCAATGTGTCCAGTATAATTCTCTGTAATGAAACGTGAATTTATTTGCCTATAAAATTCGGGAAACAGTGTTGACTTAATCACACAACAATGGAATGGTAATTATTGAAATGCCCAGTTTTGTGGAAGAGTTTAATAAGGTTCTTTCCCTTAAGGTTCTTCCACCGAATTAGATTATTCACGCGGCTATTTTATTATATTTATAAGTTCATTTATAAATTGTATTCACCCCGTACGGGTTTAGTGCCTGAGGTGCACTGTAGGCATTATTTAAGGGTTTTAGCAACACCCCTTCGGCCCCTAGCTGCAACCCCTTTCATTCCTTTTACTATACCTCCGTTCATATTCTCTTTCTCCCATCTTGGTATCCACTGTCTCCTAACAATTGATTCATAGTGCAACGGTGTGGTTCCCCTCCTATTAGATCTTTCAAATCTTTCTATATTCAGTTTCCCTTTCAGCGCTGAATGACGTCATAGGTCCCAGCGCGTGGACTTTGGCCTAAATTCTATGGCTTCCATTCCATTAATTGCATTCATTGTATATCTGTGATGGAAAGAGAGAGAAGAAGAGATATTATTAGTCAGTGAAAAGAAGTAGGATCTTGACTTCTGAAGAAGCTATACAGTAGACCGCCTTAGGGAACTTATAAATCACCTTTGTTAGAGAAGAATTTCGTTCCTTCTTTGTTGGCATCTTTTGTTTGGAAGACAGACGTGGAGCACTGCTCTAGATAGACATTATTCCGGTTTACTTCTGAAGGATATTATTGTTCGGGTATTTTTCGCTGTATTGGGTATTAATACCATCACAGTCACTTTCCTTTTATATACAAGTGTCATTATCGTTAATAATAGTAGTAGTAGCAACTGAAGTATTTTTATGAGTAGTATCATTTGTAAAAATCTCATAAACAAATGAGTCACTGGAATGGTGAAGAAAAAATCCACACTGACATAGGTGTAAATATATATTTAAAAATATCTGTACAGCGAGAACTTTCGAGAACCTGCTCGAATCTGTATAACAACCTGAGATTGATAATGAGAAGGCTCTAGTTGTACATTTTTTTAAATATATATTTGTGCTTACGTCGGTGTGGATCTTTCACCAGTAATATCATTGTCATTATTTACTTACGCTTAGTACGTGCTGACTCTTATTGTATTTAATACAATAGGAACTTTATTTATATTTATATGATGCCATGTTACACAATTACCCCCTGTGAACACGCCACAGGAAGGTTAGATATGCAATTGAAAATCTTAGGCCCACGGGAAAGTCTAGCATGCGCTTAGAAAAAAATAATAAAAAAAAAAAGATCTGCACTAACTATCTAAAATCAGTAAGCCACCGGAAGTGGTCCATATGCACTAGAAGAGTTGAGACCCATATAGAAATCTTTTGCTGTCACTGAGAAGTTTAGACCCATTGGGAAGTCTCTGCTGTGTTATAGAAGGATTAGATCCCCGAGGAAGTGTGCTATTCAACTAAGAAGGTCTAACTTACGGATATAGAGAAGACCAAACCTGGAATCATTTCTGGAATTATAACAAAAGTCTAGGGCTTATTCCAGGGTAGCATGTATAGGTAGGCGCAAGTCTCAGATTTTCTGTGCATTAGCAATTCCACCTGACACTTTTGGCCATTCATTTTTTTTTTTTTTCAAGCAGTCTGCTCCTTTGGAAAGCAAAGAATGGCCTGCCATACATTTTAAATTAAAGATAATTTTGTGATCAGTATTTCATTCAAAGAAAGATACTTAGCAATCCAAAATGAATTCAGGAGAAAAAATGTACATTTGAAAATCAGAGGTTAAAATGAAAAGTGAAAGGTAGAGTTATGGAAGCCAAGAACTAAGAGAGAGAAAAAAAACTTAGAAGTTTAGTAATAGAAATAGAAAAAGAAGGACAAATATACCGAAAAGAATATTCAGATAAACTAAATTTCCCGCAAATTCTGTTACAGTAATTTTAGGTGACCCACTAAACGAATTTTGCCATCGCCCGCCTACAGAAATTTCATTTTCTTTTACTTCAAAGAGAATTTAGAGTTCTTTGCTACCGGTCGTGAAAATGAATAATGAATGACGCGTGTTAAACTAATCTATTCATTATTTCTTGAATTTACTTATTGCAAGTTTGGCTAAATAGAGAGCAGAAAGAAGTTCAGGATATGAAAACAGTTAATTTTCAGTTTGCTTACTGAACAGTAAATGTCATGGCGCTTTTATACATATATATAAATCTGTATGTATGTGTATATATATATATATATATATATATATATATATATATATATATATATATATATGTGTGTGTGTGTGTGTGTGTGTATGTGTGTGTGTGTGTATAGATAGATAGATAGATAGATAGATAGATTTATATGTATAAAAGCACCATGACATCATACAGTAAACAGATTGACAATATATATATATATATATATATATATATATATATATATATATATATATATATATATATATATATATATATATATATATATATATATATATTCGTCCATTTTCTTGGAGTCCCATTTTTCTTGCATCTTCCTTCATCGTTTTTCCCCAACATAGCATCCACGTTCTCTTATACTGCAGCCGTAATCACGGAAGATTGTACAACCTTGAATTGTGGGATGCGCAGAGATAAATGAAAAAAAAAAACCTGATTGGTTGCCCTTCTAGACTAGAAAGGTATGATTGGTCGCCCACCAGGATCAGAAACGACGCGAGCGCATTTCTTACAGGGTTAGGAAAAATAATATGAGCGGAGGTGCCGTCCGGGTCTAACCCAATCACCTTAACGGCAATCAGCGTTCTTCCACCTACACGTTTTGCAATGGATCTTATCAGACGATTTTGCATTTATAAGGATTGTTTATCGGTCTTGTTTTTCCGTCGGCGATTGAGAATGAAGTTATGAAGTTTTTGACAATACTTCGCTTCTTTAACTTAAATTCCGTCTAAAGTATTCTGTTGAAGGTCGGGGTTTTTTTTTTTTATTTATGGCGTAAGTTTTCCGTAGCCGAGTTTTCTTTCTCTCGCAGATAAACCAATGGAAACATGGTTGTCAATCCAGTCTTTATATCCATCCACTCAAGGTTTAAAAGTCACTTATCATTAACTTTACACTTCCATTAGGATATCAGCTGTAATCATCTGGGTTCGTCAGCTGATTTCTCTAAACAAAGTCTTATTCATCAAGTACCTGAACTTTGCTATGCAAAGAATAGGCACTGGTCCAGCTTCCCCGTGAGAGATGATTCAAGAATCGACGGTTGGTTTAGGTGTAGTAATAAAGATTTTTCCATTACAAGAGAAACATTGCAGTTCTTATAAATAATCCTGCCCACTGATGGTTTCACCCTTTTCCAAGTAGTCTTACTGGATAGCAACCTCAGAATCTCGAGACATACGGGCCATCACCTTGCTTACAAAAAATGCTACTTGCTTGGATTTTTGGGAGATTAAGAACCGTGATGTTTCCAGCACGTGCTAAGAATCTCTGAGGCAGCTTAAAAGTGATAAAATCCCTTCTCATCCTGAGGTACTTACCTCAAGTCGAAATTGCCTGGATCAGCTTGGAAACGAGTTAGGGGTATCCTGGAAATTGCCATTCTGGTCTGCATCCCCTCTGGCGGGTATCATTCAAGGTAGCAGACAGAACTCTCACTCCAGAGATGGGTGTCAAAAATTGAGGATACCAAACCAGTCAATAATGAATTGGGTCGCTGCTCTGTTGACAGTTTTACGTCTGGTATAAAAAAAAAGAAACATAAAACGATTGTTATCCACTTTTGTGTCCGTGGTTGATTTCGAGTGTCATCATCTGTGCTGACCTTGTCTCAGTTGAATTTAGCAGCCACATTCTTAATGATGGGCATAGGAACAGGAGCACTCACCAAAGTATTGGCTAAGTCTTCACGAATTTCTGTGGGATTCATATCCTTCTGTGGCAGATATTCAGTCATTTAAATCCTTTTTTGTTTGTTCATTTTGGGGTGTTCCTTGCACCTTGTAACTTCAAAGGCCTCTTCTTCAGTGTAGTAAAGGCAAACAATTGTGTTCTTCAGTATAGTCATGCAAGAAGTGTTTATGCACAGTCATTTGGAAATGTAATTCTTCTCGCTAGGCAAGACCAGGTGCTTTTGAATTACCGTCGTATATTGGGAGAAAAAACTTTTAAAAGTGACCTAATGGTACTCTGAGAGTTCTAACGTTTCCTTTCCTTTCTGGGACTATGGTACCATGATATACGTAGATGTGATTGTTTTATTATTGTTTCTTCTATTCTGTATGAATTACATATGCGGTGATTAGGTTATGAACCGATTAGGTTATGAACCGATAAGGCTATGAAGCTGTTAATGTTTCTGAAATGCAGATATGCATTGCTCTACCTGGCTTCTCAGAATGGTGTGGGGTCGAATATATATATGTATATATATATATATATATATATATATATATATATATATATATATATATATATATATTTATGAGTGTGTGTGTATATATATATAATATACATATATATATGTACACGTACAGTATGTATATATATAAATATACTTTATCACATACACAATCGTCCTGTGCATTAGTAGAATTACTAATAGGACCTCATTCAAACTGAATGGTATTTAATGGAGTATTTATTCAGAAAAAATTACAAGCTTTCTTGGATAAACAGTCCTCATTATCAATTATCCAAGAGAGCTTGTAATTTTTCTGAATAAATGCTCCATTAGATACCATCCAGTTTGAATGAGGTCCTGTTAGTAAAATATAAATATATATATATATATATATATATATATATATATATATATATATATATATATATATATATGTGTGTGTGTGTGTGTATATATATATATATATATATATATATATATATATATATATGTGTGTGTGTATATATATATATATATATATATATATATATATATATATATATATATAATTTATATTCTATATGAAAGATCCATAACGTCTACCATACACTCTACAAAAGCATTGAATTTCATAACAATTCCAAAGATTAATGACACCAGCTCCTTCACGGTTGATGGAACATTTACACACCTACTTCAGAGATGTGAACTCCAAATTGTTCAGTTGACAAAAAGCCGTAATCATTTTCCCCTGCTGAAAGTGAACAGATTTCCACTTGTTCAAATAACACAAGAGTTTAACCAAACATCACAGAGTAATGGAATGTTTGTTTTAGTGAAACCCGGGTTAATGAAGTCATATATAAATAGATTCCATATATAGGTTTTTTGTACCTGATTTAATTATTTTTGAAAATGTTGAACATGTTTGCTGTTAATTTCATCTTTTCTGTGTCAAGGTGAAGGCCGGCTTATTGCTCTGAAATAGCTCAGGGCTGATGAATGATGAACGGGAAAAAGAAACAAGTAAAAAGTCCTCCGAAGTTTCTTCGGAGCAATCGAGTTTTCTGCACAGCCACTACAGCGTATAAACAAGGCCACCGAGAATAGATCTATCTTTCGGTGACCTTGGTATAATCCTGTATGAGCCGCGGCCCACGAAACTTTAACCATGGCCCGGTGGTTGCCTATCCTTTATCGTTGCCAGAAGCATGAGTATGGCTAACTTTGACCTTAAATAAGATAAAAACTGTCGAGGCTAGAGGGCTGCAATTTGGTATGTTTGATGATTGGATGATGCATGATCGACATACCAATTTGCAGCCTTCTAGCCTCAGTAGTATTTAAGATCTGAGGCAGACAGAAAAAAGTGCGGACGGACAGACAAAGCCGGCACAATAGTTTTCTTTTACAGAAAACTAAAACGGAATGCGAAAGTGGAAATAACAAATGCATTTTATAGCTTATTAGTATAAGGAATAGGTCATCGCCTTCCTTACATGAAAATAAAGTCGCTCTGTCATTGTTACCATCTTTTGCTCGAGCTAAAAATATCTCGGTTTCCTTTTGTGTTGGGTATCAGTAGTCTTGATAGCAGGAACGCCATATGTATAGTTCAGTTTTAATAATGTCATTTACGCATGTAATCCAATGTGTAAGTGGGGGTAATTGTAAATTCACATCATTATCGACTCTTACGAACCTTCTGCGAGCAATGTGATTGAATAGGTGATAGTTATCCAGCTCTGTAGCTTTTTATCATTTTATAACAGCTATTAAAAAACCATTTCACTCCTTCATATTGAAATGAATAAAAATCCTTCTGTGATTTTGATGTCTTTCATCCTTTAATAAAGGGAAGTCTGAGGGATGCTCTCGAAGGGATCAAGCCACGGAAGAGGATCTGAACTTATAATGATATGTCCCTGGTGTGCATTCAGTGAGTTCAAAACCACATGAAATTCTTAAGTTGTGCTCTTGACCATGTTCACAGGACGGTATTTGGTATGTGCTTGTAAAGACTAGACCTATTTACTGACTGTCTGGTGTGTGTGTGCGCGTGTGTGTGTGTGTCTTTGTATATGTATATAAATATATATATATATATATATATATATATATATATATATATATATATATATATATATATCAGTATATTATATATATATATATATAAAATGTATAACTGAATCACGAAAATATGGAACGTGATGAATATATAAATAAAGACAAAATCCACGAAGGAAAGAGAAACACTGGAGTGCTGCGAGGCCTTTCGACTGTCGCCCTTGGCTTAGTAAAGGACGTGGATTTTGTCTTTATTTATATATATATATATATATATATATATATATATATATATATATATATATAATGTGTGTGTATACATACATACATACATATATATATGTATGTTGTGATGTAGAATATATAGGGAAATTAGATAGAAAAGAAAAGAGAGAGAGAGAGAAATATAGAAAAGAGAAAAAGTTAGGAGAGAGGAGAGAGACGTAAGAATAAAAAGAGAGGCAGAGAGCACAGTGATAATGCCTAAAAGCTGTTGTTATTATCGTGATTCCAATACGCTGATCGAGGCAGGATTTTTGCATGAACTCAAAAGCAGTATATCGTGTTGAAGCCATAAAAACAGTCATAAAAGTTGGAAGTAGTGGCCTCGCGATTAAGTTAACCAAATCATGAGTCAGCACAGCCAAAAAGCTTACAGCAGCTGGTTCTATAACCCCGCCTTCACAGGAGGCATTTTCATGGAAATTCCAGGAAATTGGGGGCTGGACAAAGTGATGTACTTCTACAACCTCCAATCAAACATACTAGGGAGGGCTCTTTCACACACCCTCCTAAGATCACCTCCAATCAAGTCCTCTAAGGAGAGATTTGAATCACACCCACTACAGTCCTTCCAGTCAACTATTTGAAGGGGGGGCCTTGCTGATAAATCCTTCCAATAGGACTAGAAGGAGGTGGAGATTGCAAATAACAAGAATTCTGGGGGTCCAACAGGCTGGAGATCGCCAGGAGAGAACAGATCAGAACTGTGTCCTTCAAGGGAGAGTACGTCTCCCCTCGCTTCCGTGTTCCCCATATAGACTGAGTCAAGTTAATTACTCCAGAGTGATTTCGTTTTATACCACTGTAACTTGTTAATTTTGTACTGATCTTTATAATACTAAGTACTAATTAAAGTGAAGAAATTACCGATCCCGTCTTTATACGCCTTTCTGAGAGATATCAATACTAAAAATAATTAATCTAAGAGAGATAGTACACCATCAGCGATAGCATGCAGAAGGACACACTTAGAGGAAATCAAGGTAAGAAGTGAGAAACTAAAAACATACAACAGAAAAAGAAAGAACCTTTAACATGTGTATATATATATATATATATATATATATATATATATATATATATATATATATATATATATATATATATATATATATATATATGTATATATATATATATATATATATATATATATATATATATATATATATTATATATATATATATATATATATATATATATATATATATATATATATATATACAGTGTGTGTGACACGCACGCACTCAAGAAAGTAATTCCCACAAAGACGTTTGGGTGCAACAGACGTTTTTTCTGTTATACCTGTAATGATTTTGTAAATGGGGTCGCAAATCTCTGAGACTTCTTGGAGAATAGCATATGATCAGAAATGTCTCCTGAGATATTCAAGCGCAGTAGCAGCTCCACCTGACATTTCTCAACTGCAGAAAAAGCAAGTTGCCATGATACACTAACAGTCTTACTGAGGAAACTGTTTCTTTCGACCTTTCAGGTGGAGAGAAAGCTATATGTAAAAGGTCAGAATTAAAATGAAATGAGAAATGACAATTTGAAGTTCCAGAACCAAGAGAGAGAGAGAGAGAGAGAGAGGGAGAGATTTTGAAATGTAAGAAACTGAAAACGAAAGTTGATGAGTATATAGAATAATGTGTCTTGCCCATTAAATTAAAATAGGTTGAGTATCTTGGTAAATGAATTTAGCCGTAACTCCATTCCATAAACCTAATTTTTCTGGGCTCACCCACAGTTCATTAATGCAAATAGCAATAAGAATACTAAGTACTTCAACCATTCCTGAAGAATTTATTCACGCATATTAGAACCAAATTCAAAAGAGAAATGTGAATAGAGAAACTCATCTTATATTACCAAAAACTCGACTTAGCTTCGACAATCTTCTTTACAGCATCTCTTATCTTTTATCATCAGGAATTACCCCACATGAGTTATTGAGCAGAGGCTACATGCTCATGGAATGTCTGGAAGACATGACTGGACGCTCCTCGACACCGGAAAATACACACACACCCGGCTGCTTTCCAGCGCTGGGAAAATTGCAAAAATATGAAATAACCCAATTACGACAGTCGGTGGCGTCCTCTCTCTCTCTCTCTCTCTCTCTCTCTCTCTCTCTCTCTCTCTCTCTCTCTGCAATAGATCTCACCAGACGATTGCATTCGTAAGGGTTCTTTTTCTTCGCCGGCGTTGGAGAAGGAAATTGAAAAGGGTTTTGACAATGCCTTCGCTTCCTGCGGCTTAATTTCGCTTCTCGTCCTGGAAGTTTCCAGTTTGGGGAAGGTCGTCTTTCTTTGGTCAGTTTTATTCTCTCTCTCTCTCTCTCTCTCTCTCTCTCTCTCTCTCTCTCTCTCTCTCTCTCTCTCTCTCTCTCTCTCTCTCTCGCTGAAGATGGTCGTCCGGAGTACCTTTCTCCCTTTGCCGATTTATATACATCATTACTCCTTCCAGTCCAGGGATAGATTAAGTGTAATTAACTGGAACTCCCATCTGGGCTGACTTCCCTCCTTCGCGATTACAGCTGGTTTAACTATAGTCTAATTCATCAAACACCCGAAGTTTGCTCTGCAAATTAATGCATGAAAGGGCTACTTAATCCTTTATACTGTCTTTCATTCAGACCTTCCATTAAATCCTAATGGCAATAAAACAAGAGAGCTTGGGGCGGCTGATCCGCATTGACCTGCTCTGCAAACGTGCGTATCTGGCATGGCGTGGACCTTCTAATCCGGAAGTTAAGGTAGGGTCCAAAAGGGCCTTTTTTATCATTTGTTTGCAAGATGAATTCGACTGTACAGCATTTATTCGAAATGTTTTTGTAATCGTAATTATGGTTTTTATGGAGAGAACAGGATAAATATGGCCTCTCAAGAAAAAAGGGGGGGGACGAAGGTGGAGGACGGGACTTAATCACGTATGGAGTAACATAGACCTTCCTCAAACCGATTGAAAAGTTGTAAGAGTCAGGAAAAAAGAAGCAGGGAGAGGATTCCAAAGTTGGGCTTTAACAGGAAAAGTATGGTGTGGTGTATGTTATCAGATGGATAGCATTAGATCCGATACCATCGAGGAAGGCGACAAAAGAAAATACATCAAAGAAGGCTACATTAGCACTTTGATAAATTGGGTGAAAAAAAAAAGGATATTGATGCATTAAAACAATACGCTCAATTTCCCTGAGAAATATTGAATAATCCTAACAAACTAATCACCCCGAAACAAGTTGGGAGCATCCTGGGCGCTCAAAGTGTTGATAGAAGTGAGATGTTCCATTACGTTTCCGACAGAAATCCTCGGAGACGTAGATATGAATGTACTCAAAGCCATAAAATTAAACTGCACCGAACGAACTGAATCCATTCAGAATACGAGATCTTCGTTCAGACAGTTCACGAGATCAGTCAAAAATGAGGGTGGGAGATAAGCGAAGAAATAAAACTCGCTAGAGATGGCCAAGGGACAACAACAGCTGTAAAGTGATTGGATCAAGTTGAAAATAAGTTTGCAGTGGAAAGGAGTCAAGGTATAAACAGGAAGTTTATAAGCAGCGCAACCGTATGGCAGGAGGTCGAATGTTCTGAGACGTCAAAACAACAACAAGGGATTCCCTTAAGTCCCACAGACGAAATTAAAAACATCATGTTGTTATTGGAACTGGAATATAAACTTTAGGCCAAAGGCCAAGCGCTGGGACCTATGAGGTCATTCAGCGCTGAAAGGGAAATTGAGAGTAAAAAGGTTTTAAAGGTGTAACAGGAGGAAACCTCGCAGGTGCACTGTGAAACAATTGTTAGGAGAGGGTGGAAAGTAAGATGGAAGGAAGAGAACATGAACGGAGGTACAGTGAAAGGAATGGAAGAGGATGCAGCTAGGGGCCGATGGGACTCTGCAAAAAACTTTAGCATTGCCTACAGTGCGCCACGTGAAGTGCACTATGGCATATTTATAGCAAAGGTGAGTTGCATTTTCTGGAGAAAATTTAGCACACTTTTTATGTCAGGTCATAAACATTATACAGATTAATATATATGGGGCTGAGAAACTAAGTGGTAATATTAATCAAAAGGTACAAAAGTAATTTCAAATTCTTGCCCAAAGACAACAAGGCAACATGACTCGACAACAAATACAAATGGCCGTAATAACTGTGAATATGTGTGTGTGCGTGTATGTATGTATATATATATATACACACATATATATATATATTACATATATATATATATATATATATATATATATATATATATATATATATATATACATACATATATATATAATATATATATATTATATATTTGTGTGTGTATGTGCGAAAGTGAAATTTGTAAGAAAACTTGTAGAGAAAATCGTTTTATTGTTAAAAGGAGAAAAGAAGGGAGAGTAAATATTCTAAGGGAGGTTAAGAGCAAGATGTTCATAGAGAGAGAGAGAGAGAGAGCAGATATTTGATGAGTATAGCGAAAATCCAAGATACAGTCAGATGAGGCTCGTCCTGCAACAAGGAAGACAAACACGTGCAAGAGTAAAATAAGCAGCATTACCTTTTAATTTAATTTTAGTTTAATAATAAATGTATTTCTATATTCCCTACTCTTTTTGCGCAGGATATCTCAACCAGCAACTTTTGGACAATCTCTTTGAAGGAGATTATAATAAATCTTAATGGCATCCCCAAAGGGGATATTTAACTTTGAAATCCCTTTTTCACCACTGATGTTTTTAGGTTCTAGTCTGAACATTTGACTAAAAGTAGCCGCTTCACCTTGGGAGAATGAGGTAGTTCAGTTCTAAAGATCGTCTCAGTATGGAACTCAAGAGCTAAATTCATGCTGGAAAGTTTACAGGAAACCAGAAAATCCCACTGAAATTTTGGTACCTGTTTGTAGTCACGATTGAAAAGATACATATAAACACGATGATTTTTCTGTAGACATGTATATTTCATGCATTTACTTCTAGAAATGTTTCCTTGTATGTAGGCGTGATGATATATTCCGTAAGATTCGGAAAAGTAATTGAGAAGTGGCTGTGATAATCCTTCCCTTCCTTGAGTGATTTTCGGTATATACAAATTAAGGAGCAAGGAACATATAGCCAGCATTATATGCCAAAGACTTCAGAAACAAAATTCCCAAAGAAGAATTGATTGGCAGAACAGGTCTTGTCCACTAAAATGACGAAAATGATGCAGATGGCCTTTCTGCCTTATAATTCTTGTCCCATTTAGTAAGTTAAAAGTTAAAAAGTTAAAGTCCTCCTGGGCCAGTAACATGGTCGATTGTAAAATTTGTTTTACTCATTGCTCACTGTATTCTGAGATCTCTCAAACGCTAGTCTGTTTTTATAAGCATTTTCCATTACTGCTGAGATACTGGTATAAGGAATAGCGTGATTCATTAGCTTGAGTATGGGTAAGAGCCAAAATGAAGATAAAGAATGCGCTTTGGTTAAGAAATTTTCAAAGGGCTTTTAACTCTAACGTGTGAATTGTACCTCAGCAAAAAAATAACCTAACTTCTTTTTAGAAGCCGCTGAAATGCAGTGGAAGCTTTTTTATGTAGATTCTATCTTCAATTTACGTTGGAAAATTTCTTATTAATATACCTACAAAAAGGATCTTTCTAGACATAAATTGAAAGTGAGCATGATGGAGACACCAGATGATGAAACCAGATCTAAACAGGAGATGGAAAGGGTGATAGGATATATTCCCGCTGAGCATTAATCAGTACTTCAACAGCGCTGTTGGTGTTAAATATATATATACATAATATATATATATATATATATATATATATATATATATATATATATATATATATATATATATATATATATATATTTTATATATATATATATATATATATATATATATATATATATATATGTGTGTGTGTGTGTTATAACATGTATATGCGTATGCATGCCAATATCCATATGCTAAAATATTGCTGTAAGCTCTCTTTACTGATATATAGTCGCCATTGTCATATTGGTCCTTATGAAAATATCAGAGCTCTCTCTCTCTCTCTCTCTCTCTCTCTCTCTCTCTCTCTCTTCTTCTTCTTCTTCTTCTTCTTCTTCTTCTTCTTCTTCTTCTTCTTCTTCTTCCCGCTATATCATAGAGGAGTCCTCGATATAAAGAAAAACCCCAGTATAACTTTAAGAAGTAATGGCGACCCTTGTATTTGTAGTAAGACGGGGGCTTTTCCCATTCAGCTTCACAGGAAATAAGATTCCAACCACTAAACTAATATTTTGATGGCAGGAGCGTTTCTCAGGTTGTTGAGAAATAGCCCACACGAGGAATCGTATCGTATTGATTGCAGTATGTTAGGTCTACGTTTTTGTATTGTGCGTATGGAGCAGCTTGTCAGGATTTTGTGTGAGAAATGTGCATGTGGATATATATACTGTGTATGTGTGCGTGTGTGTGTATATATATATATATATATATATATATATATATATATATATATATATATATATATATATAATGTGTGTGTGTGTGTGTTTGTCTGTGTATGTATATATAGTGTGTATTTATGTACACATACATATTGTGTATATGTATATGTGTGTATATATATGTAGATAGACAGATAGATAGTGGGTATTGTAATGAGCGAGTTCTTACAAAATAAGAGGTGAGTGACATAGTGTGTGTGTGTCAGGTGTCCAACGCATCGCTGGTGCGAGTTCTTTGCATACGTGAGAAAATATTACTGGTGTGAAAGCTTTTCACTCGCATTCGTCCTTTATTCAGTATTGGAAGGAAGACTGTGGTAATGAGATTTGTCTTATTTTTCTTTTAAAACCACTATGCAGGTGGAAACACCTTAATACTGAATATGTGGTTTCGTATGTGTGGATGAAACAAATTTGACAAAAACTTGAAAGAGTGGAGAATGACTATTGTTTTCAGTTTATTCAAAGCCATTGTCTTCGTTAGGTACTGTGAGAAGTATATCTTATTCTGCTTACTTTCCGCTTATTTATCAATAAAAATATCAATATAAATAAAGAAAACTTCTGTATATAAAAATAAAGCATACTTTATTTACTCTTTTGCTTCTAGCATCAGATGGTCACGTTTCTTGTACCCCAGTAGTAAGCGTTATGTAAGCTTTTTTTATATAAAACTTTTTATTGCACACATATAAAAATAAAGCGTTCTTCCAGAGTATCATACTTTAATTACTTCTGCTCGCGATTGATATATAACCATCCGTAGAACGCACTTGTGAAAATAGTATATGTTAATCTCGGCTTACATATACCTCACGCTTCGAGTATTCCCGATTACGTGCAATTAGCCTACAGTAGGTTTTCTGTTCTTTTGCGGAGAGCTTTCCGTATTTAGACCCACAAATGGAAGCTGTATTTTTACCCAGCCCTTAAAGTCATACAATAAAAAAAAACGTTTTATCTTTTTCCATATTTAATTCGTCTCATGTTTCATTTGACGACTTTCTTTTTAGTTTTCTGTAAAAGAAAACTATTGTGCCGGCTTTGTCTGTCCGTCCGCAGTTTTTCTGTCCGCCCTCAGATCTTAAAAACTACTGAGGCTAGAGGGCTGTAAATTGGTATGTTGATCACCCACCTTCCAATCATCAAACATACTCAATTGCCGACCTCTAGCCTCAGTAGTTTTTTATTTTATTTAAGGTTAAAATTAGCCATAATCGGGCTTCTGGCAACGATATAGGACAGGCCACCACCGGCCCGTGGTTAAAGTTTTATGGGCCGGTGCTCATACAACATTAAACCGAGACCATCGAAAGATAAATCTGTTTTCGGTGCCTTGATTATACGTTGTAGCGGCTGTACAGAAAACTCGATTGAGCCGAAGAAACCTGCGCATATTTTTTACTTGTCTTATTTCTATTCTAGCTTTCTTTATAGAGGTTTCGCTTTGACTTCCGAATCTGGTACATGTCATTGTTTGTGATGCTTATCAGTTGATTTACTGTCTGAGGTCTTGTTGTCACTGAATAAATCTTATCAAGAGCATTTGCAAATTGTGGAAGGTCCAAAGGCATTTGGTTACCGGCATCTATCATTTAAGGGAAATATAATTAAATTGTGCTGTAATGGGGCGTACCAGCGCCAACATATTTTCATATGCCACACGAAAATATCAGGGGGTAGATGGATTTTATATTGAATGATACTTTTGAATGTTTCACGATCAGTTAAGCTGTACTTCCCTTAGGGCAAACTGTTATACTGTTCTGTATTTATCTGCTTTCGTGCCCATCTGCATTCGTGCCCATTTTCGTGTCATCAGCAAATGTGCTCATTTTGCTTAACCAGTCTCAAGTTAAGGTCATTTATTTATGCAAATAATAAAGAGCAAAGGACCCAGCACCGAACCTTGAGGCATGCCACTTGTGAATGTCTACGCAGAGTGTCATATAACTAAAGATTATATTTTTCCAATAGTTACACTAGAATCTTGTCTTGAATATGAAACTGATTGCTAACGCTTCTCCGTAGAGAAGCGGGGCAAAGCCTTAGACGTTCCTTTGATGTGTGAAAAGTTGAAAAAAAAAATAATTTTCAACTGTTGGAAGCTATGAGGCATTTTGATCAAGGAGCTACTGGCTGGCTCTGTAGTTTCGTTTGACCTCTTTTGATTTCATTTTTTCAACATGAAAACGCACTGGTTGAACTGCGCATGAAACCATTTGATCTAATCTCTCTCCACCCAGAAAGGGACCATCCATCACTGGAAAAGGTCACAATCTCGGTATAAAAATTGAATGAAGACATTCAAAATCTGCTGCTTAAAAAGGTGCCCTTTAATCAAATGGATACGTGTACTGAAATGTAAAGGTTATGAGCAGCAGGTCAGATTTCCAGTGAGAGTTGATTTGGCTCTCCTGAGTGTAGGAGAATTGTTAATGCAGTCTATATGAGTGAATTAAAAAATTAGATATCAATATCTAGATCATTTGTGCAGCTACAAGCCTTGAAATGGTAGCAATATCTAGATCATTTGTGCAGCTACAAGCCTTGAAATGGTAGCAATATCTAGATCATTTGTGCAGCTACAAGCCTTGAAATGTTGAAATGGTAGCAATATCTAGATCATTTTTGCAGCTACAAGCCTTGAAATGGTAGCAATATCTAGATCATTTTTCCAGCTGCAAGCCTTGAAATGGTAGCATATCTAGATTATTTTTGCAGCTACAAGCCTTGAAATGGCAGCAATATCTAGATCATTTTTGCAGCTACAAGCCTTGAAATGGTATGTCTAGATCATTTTTGCAGCTACAAGCCTTGAAATGGTAGCAATATCTTGATCAATTTTGCAGTACAAACCTTTAAATGGTAGCAATATCTAGATCATTTTTGCAGCTGCAAGCCTTGAAATGGCGTCAGTGCACCTCACGCGGTACACTGTAGGCCAGGGATGTCAAACGTGCGGCCCGCGGGCCGCATGCGGCCCCCAGCCACACTACTTTTGGCCCGCCAATCTCAGTGGCGGTGTAGTTTAAAAATATATTTAGAAATGGTTTTAATTATATATGAAAATACTCAAACACACACACACTTTTTGAAGCATATATATATATATATATATATATATATATATATATATATATATATATATATATATATATATATATATATATATATATATATATGTATATATATATATATATATATATATATACATATATATATATATATATATATATGTATATATATTATATTATTTATCTATACTTATACCATATATATCGTTATATATATATATATATATATATATATATATATATATATATATTTTATTTATATATATATATATATATATTTATTTATTTTATATATATATATATATATATATATATATATATATATATATATATATATATATATATATATATATATATATATATACACTTTTGGACTTTTGAAACTTATATTATAAGGACTGCGTTCTCTCTCTCGTTTTTATTTTTTTACGATCGTAAACCGACTGCAAGCGACTACCCGACAGCAGTGCAAGAGGAAGGCAATGTTCGGTACCCGACAGCAGTGCAAGAGGAAGGCAATGTTCGGTACTGGGCTTCTTGTGTCATCGGGAAGAAAGCAAAACTACGCTATCATGCGTATATTTTTGGAAAATTATTTCACTTTTCCAGTTAACAGTATTATAATTGCAAGAAAATTATGAATTTTGGGTTTGTAAATAGATGTGTAGGTAGGCTAAATGCGGAGGCTATTGAGTTGGGCTATGCTCAGTATGGGGCTCCGAACTGCGAGCGCACAGGTATAAAACATGTTCAGTACGGTGATGACTTTGGAAGGAAATAATTTAGGCCGGAATTCAGTATCTCTCAGGCTTTCACACAAGCTATATACATTTTCAAAGAGAATTGATCATTTCAATTTTTTGTTGATGATGTCATCCAAGAAAAGGTCAATTAAAGACGAACATAGAGTAATACAAGAGAAGTGGAAAGACTTGTATTTTTTTGGTGATATAAATGGAAAACCAACATGTCTGATTTGCAATCAGCAAATTGCCGTGCCTAAAGAATATAATGTTAGGAGGCACTATGACACAAACCATGCTCAAGTATATAAGAAATATAGTGGAAAAGCACGTGATGATAAAGTTGAAGAATTAGAACAATCTCTGAAACAACAGCAGTCCTTATTCAAAAATGTACGTCATGTAAGTGATGCTGCGGTGAAAGCAAGTTACATTATCTCCAATGAAATAGCTGCGTCATCAAGGCCTTTTACTGAAGGAGATTTTGTTAAGAAATGTATGTTGTTGACTGCTGATGTGATTTGCCCAGATAAACGTCAGGCTTTTGCAAATGTAAGTCTGTCAAGAAATACAATAGCAGAGAGAATAAATGAAATAGCTGAAGACATTGATAATCAACTTCAAAGCAAAGTTAAATCATTTGTGGCCTTTTCTGTTGCAATTGACGAAAGCACAGACGTCTGTGATGTAGCACAGCTCGCAGTTTTCATTAGGGAGTTGATGAAAATATGCAGGTAACAGAAGCATTTGTTGAGCTTGTGCCAATGAAGGGAACAACAAAAGTGATGATATCTTTGCAAGCTTAGTTAGGGCGCTGGACAAACTAGGTGTTGACTGGAAGAAATGTGTAAGTTTAGCAACTGATGGAGCACCTCAGATGGTGGGTAGAAAAGCTGGTGTAGTGGCAAAATTGCAGGAGAAACTTATGGCTTTGAACCCTGACAACCAGTTTCGTAATATTCATTGCATTATACATAGAGAAGTATTGTGCAGTAAAACACTAAATATGGCTCATGTCATGGATGTTGTTGTATCAACAGTGAACTTTATTCGAGCACGTGGTCTCAATCATAGACAATTCAACTGCTTTTGGAAGAAAGTGAGAATCCTCGTGGATTGCCTTATCATACTGATGTGCGCTGGTTAAGTCGAGGAACGGTGTTGAAGCGCTTTTATGAATTGCGTTGTGAAATCCAAATTTTCATGATAGAAAAGGGAAAGGAGATGCACGAACTTAATGACATTATTTGGCTGAAAGATTTGGCATTCATGGTGGATATCACAGATCATTTGAATCATCTCAACATCCAGATGCAGGGGAAAAACAAACTGGTGACCGATTTCTATGACTTGATTCGTGCATTCGAAATCAAACTCCAGCTTTTTCAACGTCAAATTGCATCACATAATCTTGCACACTTTCCCAATTTGAAATCTATGCAAAATAAAAATAACATTGATGATGGTGACCTAGCAGAGAAATATTGTGAGAAAATATCAAAGCTCAGAGATGAATTTCAAAACAGATTTAGTGACTTCAAGTGCATGGAAAATGAATTTGCTGTCTTCAGAAATCCGTTCTCAGTTGATGTAAATGTGCTACCTGAACCTCTGCAACTGGAAATAATTGACATGCAGTGTGATTCAGTGTTAAAGGATAAGTTTTCCACCTGTCAACTGAGCACGTTTTATCAATATGTGGATTCAAAATATCCCAATGTAAAATATTTGGCATCAAAAATCATGTCTATGTATGGAAGCACGTTTGCCTGTGAACAGTTATTTTCAGTAATGAACATTAACAAATCCCGGTTACGGTCGAAACTTAGTGATGAACACCTCAATTCCATCCTCAAGATCGCTACTAAGTCATTTACCCCAAATTTTGATGCACTGGTCAAGAAAAAGAGATCTCAAGTATCTGGAAGCAGTAGCTCCCAGCATTAAGATTGTTTTAAAAGTGAGAATGAATGTTTCCTTTTTTTCTTATCGATGTGAAAGGTATTTCTTTTATTCATCCATGTGCAAGGTACTTCCTTTTTTTTCTTAGGCATGTGCAAGGAATTTTTTTTCCTTATCCATGTGCAAGGTATATATTTTTATTTATCCATGTGCAAGGTATTGGTTTTTTGCCTATGTGCAAGAAATTTCTTTCTTAAACATTTGCAAGGTATTTCATTTTTATTATACATGTGCAAGATATTTCTTTTTTCTTATGTGCAAGGTATTTCTTTTTTATACATGTGCAAGATATTTTTTTCTTATTCATGTGCAAGGTATTTCTTTTCTCTTATAAATATGCAAGGTATTTTTTTTTTCTTATCCATGTGCAAGGTATTTTTTTATACATATGCAAGGTATTTTTCCTTATCCATGTGCAAGGTATATTTTTTCTTATCTATGTACGATTGTCACGATATAATAAATTCTACGAATTCTCAAAACGAGTAATTTTATTTGCTTATTGTATAACTACAGTGCTTCCTCCTCTCTTTCCCCTACACACATACACAATATATAATAGTGTATCTGCACTATAGAATTATAGACTATATTACTAATATATATATATATATATATATATATATATATATATATATATATATATATATATATATATATATATATATATATTTTACTGCATTGGACCTCTTGTGGCCCTCAGAAATTAAAGTGTCTCAAAACTGGCCCTCAGGAGCAAATGAGTTTGACACCCCTGCTGTAGGCATTACTTAAGCTGCAACCCATTTCAGTCCTTTTACTGTACCTCCATTCACATCCTCTTTCTTCCATCTTACCACCTTCCTGATAACAGTTGTTTCATAGTGCAACTGCTTTGAGGTTTTCCTGCTGTTACACATTTAAAAACCGTCTTAACTCCCAATTTCCCTTTCAGCGCTGAATGACCTCTTAGGTCCCAACGCTTGGCCTTTGGGCAAATTATATGCTCCAGTTCCAAATTATATATTCCAATTCCAACCGTATGCTTACCAGAATTACCATCGAGGTCTGAAATTCATTAGTCAGTTTCAGATTTCAGCAAAATTTTAACTTAAAAGTGAAATACTTGAAATGTATTTGCGACCTTTGATAGAACGAAATACAGTTTTAGACAAAATTTTCATATATTTGTGCTGAATAGTGTATTTATTCAGCAACGTACGATAAATGCATTTTTTTTTATTTTACGGTATAACCGAAATCCAGTACAAGTGATACCCCGTAGGGGGTTGGTGCCGTCAGTGCACCTCATGCGGTGCACTGTAGACATTACTTAAGGTTCTTTGCAGCGTGCCTTCGGCCACTAGCTGCAAGCCCTTTCGTTCCTATTACAGTACCTCCTTTCATATTCTCTTTCTTCCATCTTACTTTTCCTCAACCCCCGCCTAACAATCGATTCATAGTGCAACTGCGACGTTTTCCCCCTGTTACACCTTTCAACCTTTTACTGTCAGTTTCCGTTTCAGCGCTGAATGACCCCATAGGTCTCAGTGTTTGACCTTTGGCCTAAATTTCATATTCAATTCAATTCAGTGAAAGTGGTTGCTGTTGGAGGAAAAAAATTTTAGCTGGCGATATAATTTATCCTTGACAAGTTATTTAAAAATAAAAAAGAAAAATGTTAGAAAACGCCTATTTCCACTGGAAGATAAGGTCAGGTCAGGTTAAGTAGAACAGTTTCAAATGTAAAACTACCTTAGCAGTATAATCCACAATGAAGAGGCTTTTAACCTTTTCAAACGTTATTCTGTACATAAAAGTTCTTCGTGCGTTCATACGCCTCAGCAATCAAACTTCCGTCACGCCGAGCTTAAAAAGCATCGTCATTTGTGCTCTCTCGTACGGAAACTGTCAAAAGAGGAGAAAAATGCAATTTCCATTGGTAATACAATGAGCGAGTGTGGGTGTTTGTGTGTGTGTGTGTGTATGTTTAGAGCTCTTTTTGTTCCCCTTTTGAGTGCGGTGACCCCATTTTTTTTTTCTCACGCCTTCGCTCCGCTCTCTACAAGATCGTGTCTTAATGTTAACACTAGTTTATTATTATTCCCGAGAGTCTTTCAGTTGTATGCCAGGACCTACTCTCTAGGATTGCTCCACCGTGTTCGGCTTCACGTTTCCACATATATATATATACCGTCTACCTTTGCTGTGTATACAAGTCATAAGGTCCAGGATTAAACGGTATATGTTCAGTCCTTCATGCTGTTGAATTCTTGAATAAGGGGTTTCACTGCCTCCCTTTGTATTCCCTGAATCAGTTAATAAGATTTTATTTCGAAAAGGCGGATGTCGAAGAGAAATCAGTGACTTGGAGTTTCTAAGTGATCGATCCCCATTTGGGCAACAACTATCGTGAATTGCTCTCCATATTGTTAAACGTGTTCTTAAGTAAATAGATAAAATCCCAGGTGTAGAATAGAAACTAGGATTGGCCAGTGGAACCTGTTCATAACAACAGAAGAAAAATAAAAGCAGAGTTGAAAAAACATCTTTTATATCCTTTTTCCACTGAATAGAAGAGGATTCCCGAGTGAAGACCTCTTAAATAAGGTCAAAATGAAAACAGTTTCTGTTCCTTTTTTTTTTAGAAGAGAATTATTTTTTATTTCAGCCAAAATTATGTGAAGATGGAATAGAAGCGAATGTTGAAAATCACTGTGGTATTAACTTTGCATTATACATCAAAAATGGTATCGGGTTTAGTTTATATTTGCGGTATCTCAGGGATGTAACCAGTAGGTATTGGCCCTTCTGGTTTACGCCAGGATTTCGGGAATGAGGGTGCTAGGCCCACACCGTTCTCCTCCCGGGTTACAACTCATCGCAGCCGGTCAGGTCAGAAGAGGCACAATGTGATTTAACGAAATTGGCGTAAGAATATAACCGCACCTTTTGCTGGGGAACCAAACACCTTAGCCACTGGACCACCAGTATGTATTTATAAAAAGTTAGTGGTAGAATTGATGACCGTGCAACGTGAAGGGTCCATGAATATCCATGGATTAGCTGATATTTGATAGGAGACAGTGAAAAAACTGCAGAAACTAGTGAACATTTTTGTGTTGTTTTTGAACAGGAATTCAGTTCTGACGGCAAAATAAATGTCTGAAGATTAGAAGTGTCGATTGGTGCAGATATTTGGGAGTCAGTTGATTTTTTGCGGGGAAAATAAGAGGCGAGTCACAAAACAGGTGAAGCAAGGAAGGTGGCATTGTATAGAAGGATTGCTGAGCCAACTCTGCTTTATGGAAATGAAATGTGCATTTTGAACGCAATGGAAAGGAAAAGATTGAAATTTTTAAGATGAATGGTGTATGCAGTAAATGTAGCATAGCAAGTACATAGAAGTGCAGAAAGATCAGCTTAGGTGAGAGAATGGATTGATGACCTTGAAATGGTTCAGTCATGTGGAGAAAATGAAGGACAGTATGATGGTGAATAGTGTGTATAATTCTGGAATGTTAGGAAGAAGGAAGAGAGGAAGCCTTACAGATTGCTGGATAGAGAAGAAGATGTGTTGGAAAGACCCCAAGTAGCATTATGGGGTTCATATACGATTCAGCAGTTATAGTGTGAATGTGCTAGTGTCCACTGTCTTGGTTCTTATTTTGTGACACCCCTCATTATGGGAAACGGCATATATATTACATGCCTTATTTACACACACACACACACACACACACACATATATATATATATATATATATATATATATATATATATATATATATATATATATATTATATATATATGTATATATATAATTTATATATATATATATATATATATATATATATATATATATATATTATTTGGGTTCCTCTACACACTACATGCATACATACATACGTACAGTACATACATACATACATACATACATACATACATACATACATATATATATATATATATATATATATATATATATATATATATATATATATATAATATATATATATATATAATATATACACACAAATTTATATCAGTGTTCATATACCGGTCAGAGAACAATTTTGCTCTCTCTCTCTCTCTCTCTCTCTCTCTCTCTCTCTCTCTCTCTCTCTCTCTCTCTCTCTCTCTCTCTGGGGACCTTGCAAGTCCTGGCCATTTCAAATACGGAAAAGTCAGAAATTCTTTCCTAGCCTTCCTCACAGATGGCCCCCAGAAATGCTTTCAGCGTATTCCTAAGTGCGTTACCTGCAACATAAAGACATTTTTGTCTCTCGTCTTAGAATAACCCTTGAAAATGCGATGTAAGAGTTCTAAGACACTCTTGTGACAAGATCCTGAAAAGTGAGAGAGAGACACAAAGAGAGAGAGAGAGAGAGAGAGAAATTGCATGCTCATCACCTACAAAAACAGTATGTTTATTACAAATACATAGATATAATGCATAAAAGTCCTTTTGTTATTCAAAAGTATCGGTGTTCGTATGAACACATTTCTCTCTCTCTCTCTCTCTCTCTCTCTCTCTCTCTCTCTCTCTCCATATATATATATATATATATATATATATATATATATATATATATATATATATATATATATATAACAAATATTATCTGTGTCTCATGGAAGTACTTTAAGTGATTGCTGATCGTTTTCAGAACGCTGACTTAATCCCAATGCTCAGTTATTGGGCGGATAAGATGTTTTTACAAGGAACCTTAGGTTTTACTGAGCTACAGATTTCGATCTTCATGTAACCAGCCTTCATTTCAAATATTCTTCTAAAACAAATCTTGGACCCTTGTAATCTACTTTTTCCCCAAATTTCTGATGTCGATGACTCCGAAAATTAGGTATCCCGACTAGGACAGTCCCAGTAAAAGACTAAGAGAGAGAGAGAGAGAGAGAGAGAGAGAGAGAGAGAGAGAGAGAGAGAGAGAGAGAGAGAGAGGAGGCATAACCTCAAAGAAAGCTGACAACTATTCGATGATTTAACCCATTTTATAAGTGACACAACGTATGGCAATATCTTTACACTAAGCCTGCTTCAACTACTTATATATATACATATAACGCCGTCTGATTTTCATATATATACATATAACATTGCCTGATATATATATATATATATATATATATATATATATATATATATATATATATATATATATATATATATATATATATATATATATATATATATATATATATATATATATATATATATATATATATATATATATATATATATATATATATAACCTGCCTGATTTTCATATATATATATATATATATATATACATATAGCACCGCCTGATTTTCACAAATCAGCCTTTTATAAGTTACAAGACTTTTTTTTCAAGTTTGTGTTATGAAACTTTATTAAATTGACTTCCTAAATTACTCGACTCATCCACTTCATTCCCTCTTCATTGGTATTAAGAATTTGTAGTGCATTTCATAATATGCGTAGTTTTGAATGTTTACTGATGGCATCGCAACCCTGAGAGAGAGACAGAAGACTGAGTAACAAATAAAACCAAATACTTCCAGTGACACTTGATCTTCTGTAAATGTCCAGATTCCTGAAAATACTGAAAAGTGCGAAGAGGAGCATATATCTATGTGTATCCTTTACGAAGAGGCTTAACTAAGCAATTTTCAATCAGTTTTATCAAGCATACTGTTTACCTCTTTATCTTTCACCTGCGTGCGTTGCTTAAACATTGAGAGTATTTCTTTCTAGAACTTCTAGCACAGTTAAGTTAGACTATCAGACACATATATATGTAATACATAAAATATATATGTGTAAATATATATATATATATATATATATATATATATATATATATATATATATATATATATATATATATATATATATATATGGCTGTGAAAATTTTTGTTAAAACAAAAATCCCTCTAATGTAAGGAGCCCATAAAAAACGTCAAAATGTAGAAAGGTTTAACAAAATTTTTCACAGTAATTTTGGCCCATTATGGAATTAAATCGTCTTTACCTGCCTGAAGAGAGAGACAGTTGGTCTCTGAAATATACCATTAACTTTCTACATTTTGGCGTTTTGTGTGTGTGTGTGTGTGTGTGTGTATATATATTTTATCACATACACAATTGTTCTGTGCATTAGTAGAATTACCAATAGGACCTCATTCAAACTGGATGGTATCTAATGGAGTATTTATTCAGACAGTTACAAGCTTTCTTGGACAAGCAGTCCACATTATCAAGTGTCCGTACAATGACCAGACGGGTAGTTCAGCTGTATTTACATATGTGTGCTGGGTACGTTTAATCCTATAGGCGCCTAGCTCCTCCTGTGTGACCCCCACCCCTTCGTGCATATACTGTGTGTATATATATATATATATATATATATATATATATATATATATATATATATATATATATATATATGTGTGTGTGTGTGTGTGTGTGTGTGTGTGTGTGTGTGTGTGTGTGTGTGTGTGTGTGTTAATGCGAAGAAATCCTTCTTATCACAATTCATATGGGTGTTCATTTAGAGTAAAGTGATTATGATATACAGTATATTGGTCTGTATTTATTGCGGATTATAAGGTACTCAGACTAACTAGATTGTCTTCCTCAGTCATCTTGCTAATTAATCCCATCCTCTGTTGTCTTTCTGATAAATACGAAAATTAACTAAGCACCAATCCCATTTGTGAGGTGGTTAATCCGTATCAGGTGGAGGCGGGGGAAGATCAAGCTGTCACACAACCATACTTCAAGATCTCCAAGACCTTTTGACAGTGGTGAATGACCTCATAGGTCCCAGCGCTCGGCCTTATCCCAAATTCTGCATTCTATTCTATTCTAAGATCTTCTGAGTTTTGCTAAGCTTTGGTAGAAGGGCTTCACAATTACAGCAGAATTCTTTGTACAGACTAAATTTTGTATTTTAGGTTGCTTCTACAGCGTTGTTGTCAGCCTTGGCAAATGCCTAAGTTTTTTAACTCCTTTTTCCGGAAGTGGCTCAGTTATGTTGAATTTTTAAGATGTAGTGTTAACGAGTGTGAGGGTTAATGGAATTCCTGAATATCAGTAAAATATGCGACAGATATTAAAAACGGCACCTTTAGATATTAAAGGAAATAATAACCTAGAAAATATTCCCTCTGATTACGAAATACCATCCATTTTATCTCGCGTTTTACAAGACTACTTTTTTATCGATGGCAGAATATTGGAACTCCTCGTCTGTTTATTAGAAAGCGGATATCGATAACAGAAAAATGGGTATCTAGGGCTTCAGTGAACCGATAACAGCGGCCCCCCTTCTCCCCCCACCCACCCCACCAGTCTGAGAAAAGACTTAATCAAAAAACGAAATTGGATTTTTCTCGACGTGAAGAGATCCACTTGTCAGAGGAGAAAGGGAGGGAAAATACCCAGAGTACCGAGTCATCAACAGCTACAGAAAAAGAAATGTAGCGGTGGTTCATGTCTGTCGTTTGAGATCTTATTGGCCCACAAAATCATTGGAGGCTCTAATTCATTGGTTCACAAGCTTTTTTTGGCCCATGCATCCTTTCACCATATGTCAGAATGTCACACCCCCACCCCCTTCCCAGAATTATCTGCCTCGAAAGGTGCATTCCAAATCATATGCAACAAAATGCTAACACAAACACACAAACTACGGAGAGAAAGCCCAGCGTGACCTCTCAGTAGTGTAGACGGATGCACAGTTGCACACTGCCTTTTGTGTGGTCCTAGAGCCAGTTTGAGCCTGCCAATCAGTAGTCACAATTCTTTGTTACCCCCGTAGGTGGGTAGCGCCATCAGTGCACCTCACGCGGTGAACTGAAGGCATTAGTCAAGGTTCTTCGCAGTGTCCCTTCGCCCCTAGCTGCAACCCCTTTCATTCCTTTTACTGTACCTCCGTTCTTATTCTCATCCTTTCGTCTTACTTTCCATCCTCTCCTAGCAATGGTTTCATCGTGCAATAGCGAGGTTTTCCTTTAATGCGTTTTTACTCTCAATTTCCATTTCAGCGCAGAATGACCTTATAGGTCCCAGCTCTTGGTCTTGGGCCTAAATTCTATGTTCCAATTCTAATTTCTTTCTTACTATCCTAAAACAGTTTTTGTATTACAGTCATTCATTCATATTCATAATGATATATTTAGTGATTTATTAATTTTTCTTGTTTTTTTTTCTAATAAGTTTGTTGTTTCTGTATTACTTATTACCTTCTTTAACGTCTTTCAAACGAACACCATATTCTTTGGAAGCTTGAATTTCAAGTCAGTGGCCCCTCTAGACTTGTTTTATATGAAGAGATGGTTTTTCTGAATAATACGAATAATAATACAATGCAGAAGCAAATCCACAGTTATGTAGATGTATATATATATATATTTAAAGATAAATCGGTACAGATAGCTTTCGGGAACTTGTTTGGTTGAAAATAGGAACAGAACAAGTTCCCGAAAGCTTTCTGTACTGATTTATCTTTAAATATATGTACATATACTTAACTGTGGTTTTGCTTCCCCATTTTAAGACTCGTGCTACTATGGGTATTTTTTAATTATACAATTGTATGGGGGAGTATGAGGAACGATTCTCTTCCATAATTGCATGGGAAGTATGATAATATTAAATTTCACACAAAGAAATTAAGAAATTTAATAGCAGAACGTGACTATCTTACCGATAAAAAAAAAAATCAGCAAAAAAAAAAAAAAAAAAGCAACAAGTTGGTAATTCTATCACTTCCATTACATTTTTGCTCTTCCCCTTAGACCTCGAAGTTAAGGTCCAGGTATAATAAGAAAAATCCTAATGCAGCCCACCGAAAAAGAATATAACAAAGCAGCCAGAAGTTAAGGGAGCTCTCTCCATTTTAAAGAGGCAAAGTTAACCTTTGTGTAATGATGACGAAGAGTGCGGTAGAGTCTTACTTTTGTTCAGTGTCGAAAGCTTTCATCTGTTCGTACCAATGCATATATATACAGTATGTATGTATACATACATACATACATATATATATATATATATATATATATATATATATATATATATATATATGTATATGTATGTAAATTTCTGACTCACACCGGCGGGAACGAACCTAGTTCTCCCGAGTGACAGGCCAAGGCGTTAGCGATTGACCTACCACCTTGGCCTGTCACTTGGAGGAAGACCAAGGTTCGTTCCCGGTGTGAGTCAGAAATCTATTTCTGTTAAACACATGTTCATTTGTTCATTATTTCCATATATATATAAATATAAAGTATATATATTGTGTGTATCTATATTTTCTATGCCTTCATGAGTATATGTCTGTGTATAGCATCCATTTGCACTGCTTTGCAAAGTCCAGCTGGCACAAAGACTAACCCCATTCACCGTGGCCCATTACTTACTGGCTCTATATCAAAGGGGTAGATCTTCCCCCTGCTCAGTCTGGGGAAAATATGAGAATCTGGTATCAAATGACAACTGCCTAATTAAAAAAAAAATTATAATCAATAAATAAATCGATTGAAAGTGCTACGATACTTCAGCACTTCATTTCACAGTTGTATTTCCTGATACATTGAATGAAAGGAGAACAATTTCATAAAAGTTGAGAGAGAGAGAGAGAGAGAGATAATATGAAGAAAAGTGGAAGAGCAGTGGCAAATGAAAACTTGTCCTGCGCTTTATCCACTGTCCTACAGAGGGAACGAATTCAGTGTTTGTAATTGAGGCACTAAATATAAAGAAATAAGTTCATGAAAGTTTGGAATATACAATTAAAATCTTTTTGCTAATAATAGTTTCGTATTTTTCTAGACGTATTCTCAAGGAAATCATTACACTAGTTACAAAAGCTTTTATGCCCATTCTAAATCTGAAATTTCTTGATTCGACTGCTGCGAAATATACCTTTAAATCCACGAAACGTTTCTGATCAGTTTTATTTATATTTCTGCATTCATTAGAGATCTTTCAGATTCACAATTGATTCCTGATCCAGTTTTCCTGCTGAGAGCCACCAGATTTGCTGAGCAGCAGCACCAGTATGCAGTAAATGTGCCTCGCTGTCGAACTTCTCATTCCAGAGGTCCTTCATTCCTCACATCGTTGGGCTTTGGAACAGTCACTCTGTGGATGTTGTGCAACTTGAACCTCAAAAGTTCAAGCGAAGATGCAATGCATTACTACCCTAAAGCGATTCTCTTTCTGTTTTACAATTTACTTACATTTTTATCTATTTATTATTAATTTGTTAACTCATTTTTTCTTTTCTAAAAACTGATCTCTTCTTTCTTCATTTTCAGTTGCTTTCTATAACCTCTTTCTAATGAACACCTTATTCTTTGGAAGCCTGAATTTCAAGTCAGTGGCCCCTGTGGGCTTGTTCCATATGAATAGGGTACATCCTCCGAATGATAATGATAATAATAATAATAATAATAATAATAATATAATAATAATAATAATAAGGTGATACGTGCCAATAGACCAGACTTGACGCTGATTGACAAAATCAAGAAGAAAGTATCACTCATTCATGTCGCAGTGCCATGGAACAACAGAGTAGATGAGAAAGAAAGAGAAAAAATTGATATGTATCAAGACGTGAAAATAGAAGTAAGATGGGTATGGGATATGCCAGTGGGAATTGTACCCATAATCATAGGAACACTGGGCACGATCCCAAGATCCCTGAAAAGGAATATGGAAAAACTAGATGCTGAAGTAGCTCCAGAACTCATGCAGAAGAGTGTGCTATTAGAAATAGCGCAC
>NC_089759.1:7021656-7024156 GCF_040412425.1 Macrobrachium rosenbergii | reverse complement strand
TGCTATGCATACTGCTTGTGCCTCACTTGTGTATTGTCAATACCATCCTCAGACAAGCCAACTATTTGGAGTCAACTCGCCTTCGTGGACCATTTCGATAGTATTGAACAACCCTTCAAACACCCCTTAGATGTTCAATAATAGTTTTGACAATGCCAGAATACTGCGCAATAATATCGTGAAGTAGGGTGCGTGCTCATTGCGAATAAAGGACATGATTTTATTGTGTAGAACTCTCAGTGCCGAGAACAGGAGTAATTCTTTACAAGGTCCACAATAACAATATATCAGTGGTAGAATGTGAGATTTTATGAAAATGTATACATTTTTATAAAGTCTCACATTATATCATTGATATATTATTGTGGACTGTATAAAAAAAAAACATGATTTTATTAGTAATGAACCGAAAAGTTCGAACGATTCCAGCTTCCAATTCTTGCTCACCGCTAAGTTTTTCATCGTCAGATCTCTTAATTTGTCTCGGAATCTGAAGATCATGATACTTATTTTCCATGATTAGGTGTAGCCCCTGAGTGAACTTTAGTAACCAAATACTTGATGTGGTACAGAATATAATACACATCTGGGCAGGTAGTTAAAAAAAACAAAAACACTTTGCCGTTTGTTTTTCTCAGTTTAATAGTTTTGCCTTCATGTTCTTGTACATCTTAATCTAAATTTCACCAATTCCTCTATATACTTTAATCCTAAAATGAAAATGAAGAGAGGAGAGAAATGAAAGACTGAAAATTCTGTAACGCAAGAATTCTTTATCATCTCCTGTCAAGAAACACTCATTCACTCAATATGTTGTCTCTCAAGCCTCACTGTCACCCATTGCCACCGCACCAGACCGTTTCTGGGAAGCAAACCAAAATGAAACCGTAATTTGTGAAAAAATTACTAAAATATTATGTCTTCCATTTCTTTTTTCCTATTGGGGGTACTTGAGAAATCCTGGAATCAAATCGGTTGAATAAGCCTTAACCATCAAATTCAGAGTACGAGTATTTTCTTTGAATAATTTTGCCCCCCTTCATAATAAGTAAGAGATATTAGATGGACTGCTCTCTTCTTGGAATAATCCACCTAAATCTTTTAATTATTATTACGAGACGAAATTATTCGAAAAAAATCCTCGGAATCTGATTACAGGATTTCCCAAGTGCCCGCAATAAAGAAAAAAAAAACAGAAGACTTAATAATCGAAAGTCCCCGTGGGGAGGGTGTTGTCAGTCCTTCGGCGGCCCCTGGCTGCAACTCCTTTCATTCATTTTACTCTCTCTCCTTTCATATTCTCATTCTTCCATCTTACTCTCCACCCTCTCCTAATCATTTTTAATAGTGCAACTGCTTTGAGGTTTTCGTCTTGTCACACCTTTCAAACCTTTTTACTGTCAATTTCCGTTTCAGCGCCGAATGACCTAATAGGTCCCAGCGCTTGGCCTTGGGCCTAAATTCTATATTCTGTATTCTCTTCTAACAGTCGAAAGTCACATTTTTAAAAAATATATATTGTTTTATTTGGGTTCACTTCCCAGAAATGGAGGAAATGAACCACCTTTTTCTCTTCACAACACCTGCAGAAATACTCACGGTTTGCGTGACCACCTCCTTCGATTATTCTCTTTTTTCTCTCGAGATGCAGGTGAATTCGTTTCTTGCGTGCATTGTGTATATATATATATATATATATATATATATATATATATATATATATATATATATATATATATATATATATATATATATATATATATATACGTACCTGAAAATCTTTTAAGGCAACTACTGAGGCTTTGCACTAAAGAGACAATTTTTAGAGCACCTGATGGGAGACTTTATCAGCAAATCGACGGCGTTGCTATGGGATCACCTCTAGGTGTTCTCTTTGCAGATTTTTACATGGGAACGATAGAGCAACGCGTTCTTAAAAACAGTGACTTTCGACCGCTCATATACGGACGTTACATAGACGATATCTTCGTTGATGTGAGGAACAAGCAAGAACTTTCGGACCTTCAAGTTGCCTTCCAACAAAATTCCTGCCTTCGATTTACTGCAGAGATAAATAACAACGGTTCCTTGCCATTCCTGGATGTGATGGTAACAGCTGCTCAAGACGAATTTCGGACGACCGTCTACACAAAGGAAACTGATACAGGAATGTGTCTCAATGCAAATAGTGAAGCTCCAGCAAAATACATGAAAAGTGTAATTAATGCTTATATCCATAGAGCATTTACTCATTGTAGTTCGTGGACTTCATTACACACCGAACTGGAAAGATGCGCTCAGGTTCTTGTAAACAACGGGTACTCAAATAACGATATCCAAGAAGTCATCAGGAAGAAAATGGATAGTTTTTTGCATCCGAAGGAAAAAGGAGAAAGAGAGAACGTTCTTAAATTATATTACAGGAATTATATGAGCACTGCTTACAAGACCGACGAGAAAGTACTTCGAGAAATTGTAGGACGAGGAGTAATACCGATAG
>NC_089759.1:6994156-7016656 GCF_040412425.1 Macrobrachium rosenbergii | reverse complement strand
TTTCCCTTTACCTTCTGTTACTTCTTTCTAATGAACACCATATTCTTTGGTAACTTGAATTTCAAGTCAGTGGCCCCTGTGGGCTTGTACGATATGAATAGCATTTATCTTCTAAATAATAATAATAATAATATTAATAATAGTATTGTTTGAAGTGCAGCTCCGTGGAATCAGAGATTTGTAGGACCACAGAAGAAACGTTCGCTCTTGTCAATTTCATGTTTTGTCCGATAATGCAACTCGAATTTCCTCGTCTGTTTGTCCCAAGTAAGATTTGACGAAGAATCCTACGTTTTCTCAGCCGTCTCAAATCAGATTCGGGGCTTTGTGGCTAAGAAATGATTCCCTTTTTCGCTGAAATGCGATAAAGCCCGAAATTCAACACGGATCATAATCAAGATGTCCAGGAGGCGGAAGCCTGGAACGTCTACAAAAGCCTTTTGAAGGCATCAAGGTTAGAAGATCTAAGGCTGAGTTCTCAAAGGCTGCTTTTTTTCATTCACTTTCCATGTGAGAAGGGCCCTTTCTTCCTTTGTTTCACGTGTCTTTGTTCAACTTTGAGTTTCTTTTTGCACCAATAACAGATAGTTTTTTTTATCAATAACAGATAGATAGATAAGAAACATTACATTTTTAATCTTGAATTCATGTTTCTGTTTTTTTTCCAACTTTTAATATTTGAAATACGTGAATGTTTATTCACTGAAACAAAGTAAATGGTGAGCTACTTCCGACCACTGCCAGAACAGTACCTTTCATGTAGGTTACTAAAGCGTCGTTTTCGATTTGCTGTCATTCCAGCATAGTTTCCAAGACGGCACTGGCTGGATTCCATGTTACTGCTTACTGTTATTCTCTCTCTCTCTCTCTCTCTCTCTCTCTCTCTCTCTCTCTCTCTCTCTCTCTCTCTCTCTCTCTCTCTAGTTTTCAGCAAATATCGTGAGTGCCATCTACGGACGTCATACTTTCACCAGCAGGGTGTAGCTGCGTAACTCTCTCTCTCTCTCTCTCTCTCTCTCTCTCTCTCTCTCTCTCTCTCTCTTGTTAAGCATTAATTGTTGTTCTTCATAATAAGTAGTTATAATTATGGAATCACCCATGAACTTGCACAGCAATCGTCCCCTAAATATTTGGGGAAAAAAGTAGAAATGATTACATACGATTCCCAGTCAAATAGAAATAAACATAACTGATTGTAAATACCGAAATTAATTGCAACATATGATCAATGAAGCAATAGAGTCGATAACAAATAACAATAATTAGAACAGACCAAATGCAATGAATTACAGATTGTCATCCGTAATTAGAGAAGGGTAGGGCCTTGTGCTTGAATGCACCAGCAATCAAAGGAATCCAAACGTAAGGTTATAAGTCATATGTCACAACTGAGGCATGAGAACACCGGTTGAACCGTCCCTGTTTTGACCTTTGTCTGTCCGCCCGCACTCTTTCTGTCCGCCCTCAGATCTTAAAAACTACTGAGGCTAAAGGGCTGCAAATTGGTATGTTGATCATCCACCCTTCAATCATCAAACATACCAAATTGCAGCCCTCCAGCCTCAGTAGTTTTATTTTATTTAAGGTTAAAGTTAGCCATAATCGTGCGGCTGGCAACGATATAGGACATGCCACCACCGGGCCGCGGCTCATACAGCATTATACCGAGACCACTGAAAGATAGATCTGTTTTCGGTGGCCTTGATTATAAGCTGTACAGAAAACTCGATTGCGCCGAAGAAACTTCGGAGCATCTTTTACTTGTTTTTTACTCCATGTGATTTTTGACACTGAAATATACATAGACTCTCTCTCTCTCTCTCTCTCTCTCTCTCTCTCTCTCTCTCTCTCTCTCTCTCTCTCTCTCTCTCTCGTTACATGTTACAAGCATCATAGGTTAATCAGATTTCTCATGTGCATTCTGTCTTGTACAACAAATTATATATATAAAAAAAAAAAATCTGGACTAGCTTAGAAATTCGTAGGAAGAGGGTGTATTTGGATGAAAATTTTAATTTCAGTTATTATTTCTTCGCATTAATGATAATTTGCATCTTGCTTATTTTCACTTCCTAACACCCAAACATTTGGCTGACTTTAAGGAATTATCTGTGAAGACTTTGCACATTCCCCTTTTTAGTTTTCTGTAAAAGAAAACTATTGAGGTGGCTATGTGTCTGTCCGTCCGCCTTTTTCCTGTCCGTCCTCAGATCTTAAAAATTACTGAGGCTGTAGGGCTGCAAATTGGTATGTTGGTCCTCCACCCTCCAATCATCAAACATGCCAAATTGCAGCCCTCTAGCCTCAGTAGTTTTTATTTCATTTAAGGTTAAAGTTAGCCATGATTGTGCGTCTGGCAGCGATACAGGTGCCAACAACACATGCCACCACCGGGCTGTGGCTGAAAGTTTCATGGGCCGCGGGTGAGAGTTTCATGGGCCGTGGCTTAGAGTTTCAAACAGTGTTATACAGTACGCTGTATAGAAAATTCGAACGCATTGTCTGGGAAGACTTTGCATATTTTTTTTTTTTTTTTTTTTTTTACTCCACGTGACTTTTGACATATTTTTTTTTTAATATATAAGGACGTTACAAACATGTTTTGCACATTCGTGTCCTGTTATTGAGGATGTTCGTCCATGCAGAACACTTTAATTTTGGAGAGCAGGTAGGCGCGCTCAGGGTATTTTACAATAACTATGAAGGGACCGGATCCCTTACATTCCTCTGCAAAGGATAATTTGTCTACGCTGTTCAAAAGGTGTTCGTTTTATTAATCTTTTAAAGTCACTTTAACGAAAGAATAAGCGAACCAGTCACGTATGTCCATGAGAAGTTATGCCAGGCTTACTCGTGTACAACTATTTTAATGAATTTAAACATGAATATCGGTACTTTTATTATTTTGTTTACTTTTAGTCCCCATGCCCGCTCCCTTTCTTCAATTTTGCTGTCCACCCCCTTTTACTATTACTTCTTAGTGCAGATGTGGGGTTTTCTCCAAGTTCTGCCTTTAGGCCCCTGTACTGCATCTCATTTCTGTACTGGATTTCTGTATCTTGCTTTCCAACCACTTTAACCCCCTCGTTTCACTGTCTTAAGCGCTCAGTGCCCAAAAGTGCTCCAGTAGCTAGGCTTGGCAGCATAAATTTCATGAAAAGAAAACTCAGAATTTATCAGATTACAAATTCTGACCTGATTTGTATCTTCGTGTCTTGAGAAAACTTTAAAAAAATATATAAAATCTGTAAACTGAATTCGATTGTCTAGTTCTTCCCGGAAACTGGTAAAGCTTGGGGGATTAAAATGCACCCTTCCGCAGCTGTTTTATTTGTTTATTTTTATTTTTAAATCCAGGCAGAGTTTTGGCGTGGGTGCCTTCCGTTCGGATGGCTGCATGTAGGGGCGGTCGATTTTTTGGGGTAAATCCGATTTTTTGCGGTTTATAGAGTAGAAACACAAAGTGAATCGGGGTTTTCATTTCGATATCGCGTATAAAAGCGCATGGGAATTTTGAACGGTCAGTGAAATATACCTAGAATCTCTCTCTCTCTCTCTCTCTCTCTCTCTCTCTCTCTCTCTCTCTCTCTCTCTCTCTCTCTCTCTCTCTCTCAAATTACATGGTACGAGCACCATAGGTTAATCAGAGTTTTCCATCTACATTCTGGCTTGTGCAATTAATATATATATATATATATATATATATATATATATATATATATATATATATATATATATATATATATATATATATATATATGTATATTATATATATATATTTATAAATGGATATATGTATATGTGTGTGCGTGTGTTTATGTTCCAGCATATCTCTGAAACGCACTGAGCAATTTCTACCAAAGTTGGTATACAAAATTAATTATTATCTGGAAAAGAATACTGTGGGGGTAAGACATCAGTAGTACCAAAAGGCACTAAAGGGGGTGGAGGTGGGAAGGGCTTCCCTGAAACGGGGCTGGTTCTGCCCATAGACTTTGTAACTAAATAAACTGTACGAATTTACCATACCTCATTTCGGTATACATATGACTTACTATTTGGAAAAGAATACTGTGAGGGCAAGACATCACCGGCATCAAAGGGGGTGGGGCTGGGAAGGGGGTGACATGTAAAAATAACTGAAAACGACAGACATTAGTTTGTAACCCCCTAGTTTTCGAGGTCGCTGAGATGAATGGTGACACTCCCGATGCCCTTCAAGTCCAAGTTCAGCCCTGATAGGAATTGGGGGTGAGAAGGGGTGAATTATAAAATGTCAAAAATGCTGGGCAATGTAATTGAAGCAACCATCCTAACAGGAAATGGAGAGAGTGAGTGAGAGAGAAAGAGGGAGAGGGAGAGGAAGTGAGAGAGAGAGGGTGTTAAGGAGGAGAAAGAGGGAAAGAATGAGGGAGAGTTGGGTAGAGAGAGAGGGAGAGGAAGTAAGAGAGACAGTAGAGGGGGTGTTAGGCAGAAGAAAGAAAGAGAGAGAGAGTAGAGTGGCTGTTAGGGAGGAGAAAGAGAGAGAGAGAGAGAGTGTGTGTATTGGTCGTCATTCAGAGTTTCCCGGGCAGCGCCGGGTTGGTCAGCTAGTTATATATAAAAAAAATCCGAACTAGCTTAGAAATTCATAGGAAGAAGGATTACTTCGATAAAAACTTTAATAAAGTTTTAATTTCGTCCCATTATTAGTAATTTTTTCTTGCTTATGTTCACTTCCTTTTACGTCAAGACTTTGCATATTCCTTCAAGTAAAAATGAAAGCCATTTAAGGGATTGTATACTTTTTAGTAATTATCTTTCATTTTACTTATATACAGGAAAATGAAAATCTCTTCTTGCTGCAAAACTCGATAGTGAAATAAACATGCTAAAAATATGTAAAGGAAAAGAAAGTAAAGATTAATCGAGTCCGTATTAGAAATGAGAACAATGTTTGGCTCCTGTGTAAAAGACACAAAAGATGTTTTGGGTACCTGAGTGTTCATAAAGCTTCGCGAACTGCAAAACTTTGAAAATTGTGTTTGAGCTAAAACTGTCAACGGCAGGATACCATTGACATACATGAGAAAGATGGACTATAATTCCCTGGAACAATACATCAAAGATATTTTTATTCCCGAGGGCGATTCGATCAAGTCTGTGTGTTGGCTTGCTCTCTCTCTCTCTCTCTCTCTCTCTCTCTCTCTCTCTCTCTCTCTCTCTCTCTCTCTCTCTCTCTCTCTCTCTTATGAGTAGGGCGTTGAGTTCCCAAATAATATCTTTTGTGAATATGCTATTTATTTTATGCATTATAAAAAATATATATATATATATATATATATATATATATATATATATATATATATATATATATATATGCATACTTCCCTGCTAATGATGCCCTCCGTTGGCTGAGTCGGTTGAGCTTCAGACTGTCACTCGATGGGCCGGAGTTCAATTCCACCGACCGGCTGATGAAGAGTTAGAGGAATTTATTTCTGGTGATAGAAATTCATTTCTCGCTATAATGTGGTTCGGATTCCACAATAAGCTGTAGGTCCCGTTGCTAAGTAACCAATTGGTTCTTAGTCACGTAAAATAAGTCTAATCCTTCGGGCCAGCCATAGGAGAGCTGTTAATCAGCTCAGTGGTCTGGTAAAACGAAGGTATACTATTTTTTCCCTGCTAATGGCTTTAGATTCTAATGGTATGCATTCCAAAGCAAAAGAGATCCTAGCGGATGGTTGTGAATCCTTTTGGAGAGGAAATGCTAAATGGCAAATGAGCCTCTTTTTTTTTATAGTCCAGTGACAGCCTACATATCTCAAGTCAGTGTATTTACTTAGAACTGTCACTGTGTTGGTAGTAAGCGGCATAGCGTAAATATTCCTAACCTAGGAAGTTCCATTGGTTTAAGATACAGAGGAGCACCAATTAGAGGGTTGTGGACTCCTTGGTGTGAGCAAATTCCCAGTAAATACCTGAGGAGGCTAAAACCAGTGACAACCAGACATTTCCCATTTGTCGCAATATAGAGAAGGAAAGTAATAGCATTCTCGCTTGCGTGGGTGTCTGGCCAAAGAAAGAGAAGAGACAGCTTTGAAGATCAGAAAAAACATGTCTCATGCCCTTACTACCCGGGAATTTTCTGTGCCCAGGAAATTGGATAATGGAATCGATAATAATGGTGGTTATACGAAAAATCTACATATTTTTCATTTGTTAATACACGTTTAATCATCAGGTCATCCATTTTCTTCGTCTTTAATTATAGTCGAGTGTAAATTCTCTCTCTCTCTCTCTCTCTCTCTCTCTTGTAGAGGAGAAAAATTTCGAAATCTCTCTTGTTATTGTTGACTTTAAATAGCATTTATTGGTGTGGGCCTCTGTTCTGTTATGAAAAATATAAAAAACTTTTTCAGCTGGGTGTATGTCATCCTAGCATATATGCTGTAAATATCTTCCACTCTTTATCAGTCGCCTTGAAGATGCCCTCGTTAAATAGACGAAACTGGTCGCGATTCATAGCTTTTGTGTCAGTTTTCAATGTGGCGTTTTGTATCCAAACACCAGGTGTCCTTGTAAACTTGAATCATTTTACATATATATACAGTATATATATATATATATCTATATATATATATATATATATATATATATATATATATATTTGTATATATATTGATAGATAGGTAGATAGATATAAGTATGTGTGCTCTTGTGTATATATTCCTATTCAGGCTAAAAGCAGCACTGGATGGGGATTATCTGCACTTCGTTCTTTTCCAATTTTCTAAAAAGGTTTCTTTGCCTTTCTGGAACTCACAGGTAAAGATGGATCGCATTAGTTGATATTTCCATAACTGATATTTTATTAATTTATGGAATACTGATTTCTATGGCCCCATTTTCAGCGAGAGGGAGATGATGATCGGTTTAGTTAAGATAATCTCCATTTTGTTCTAACCGAGAAGAAAGCAAAGCCTTCCAATGAAATGTCAGATTGATGTAGGGTTCCCCAGGAGAGAAGAATTAGTATTGAATGAAACCTGTAGGCTTTTAGTTTCTTTCATTATTTGTATATAAATGGAGCTGGAAAAGGAGGTATGTAACTTAATATATATTTATGTTATGTGTTTGTGTGCATATAATATATATACATATATATATATATAGGTATATATATTTATTTATTTATTCGTTTATAAATATCTATATGTATGAATATATGTAGATATTTATATATATAAATATATAAATATATATGTATAATTGATATTTATATATGTCTGTGCATATATATACATTCATTATTTTATATATATATATATCTAGAGAGAGAGAGAGAGAGAGAGAGAGAGAGAGAGACCTGTGTTAGTCTGAATTTCACCATCGTTTTCTCTCTCCCCAAGTCTTTCGGAAACTTTTCTCTGAAGTCCGATTTCCAAAGATATCTTTGGTTCTTCAATTCCTGCCATTTCAGACCATTGCATTTTCTGCTTGAGAACGTTGACGAAAAAAAAAAAAAAAAAAAAAAAAAAAAAAAAAAAGCTTTATACGTTCATCCTTTGTGTGAATAGTGGCCGTTTGATCCTCAGGTAAGATAGACACGCTTTCCCAAAAAAAAATCTCTAATCCATTCCTTAGAATCAGTATTTAAGAACAAGAAAAAACCCGCAGATGAAAGAAAAAATCTCTCCAGACACTAGACTCATAAATCGCAGTAAGTATTTTCTCACGCCTCATCATCGCCACCTAAAAATATCTGGTAATCTTATCGCCGAAAAAGGAGAAGTAAAGAAAAAAAAGAAAGATAGAATGTCGGTGTTATAAGTTAATTGGACATCCAAGATGATGCTTATAAGGAAAAACTCCGGAGAAGTTTTAGGTGATATTTCTGATCGTGGCAAAGTCTCTCTCTCTCTCTCTCTCTCTCTCTCTCTCTCTCTCTCTCTCTCTCTCTCTCTCTCTCTCTCTCTCTCCTCTCTCTCTCTCCGTTAATTGTTTATCAGTTTACTTTCTGTAAACAAGAAATGTTTTACTCTGATGCTGAAGACATCTAACACGCTTAGATCCGACCATTCGTTTTTTATTTATAATTTTTTTAACTACCAATGTGTATGTAGTGATATAGAAATTCGGATTATTTTTTGTCAGAATCTCTATTAGCTGTGTCTTAGGGCGTGGCAAAGGCATAATACACATTTTTAGTTTACTGTGAAAGAAAACTATTGCGCCGGCTTTGTCTGTCCGTCCGTACTTTATTCTGTCCGCCCTCAGATCTTAAAAACCACTGAGGCTAGAGGGCTGCAAATTGGTATGTTGATCATTCACCCTCCAATCATCAAACATACCGAATTGCAACCCTCTAACCTTAGTAGTTTTTATTTTAATTAAGGTTAAATTTAGCCATAATCGTGCTTCTGGCAACGATATAGGATAGGCCACCACCGGGCCGTGGTTTAAGTTTCATGGACCGCGGCTCATACAGCATTATACCGAGACCACCGAAAATGGATCCATTTTCGATGGCCTTGACTATACGCTGTAGCGGCTGTACAGAAAACTCGATTCCGCCGAAGAAACTTCTGCGTAGTTTTTACTTGTTTCCTTTGTTTCCCCCTTCCTGATTTCGTAATTCACAATGTGTAAACATTCGCCCTTACTGCAAGCAACCCCTTTCATTCCTTTTACTCTACCTCCTTTCATATTCTCTTTCTTCCCTCTTACTTTCCACCCTCTCCTAACAACTGTTTCAACATTATTTTCATCACTGAATGACCTCATAGGTCCTAGCACTTGTCCTTTGGCCTAAATTTTACATTCCAATTCCAATATGATATGCCTGGCATACTTCTAAAACTTTGAAGTAATACATTTAGCGTCAAGTATAAAGTGAAATGTCTAAAGAATGCTACCTCTCCCTGAAAGCACGAGCATATTGCCATACTATAGCCTGACAACACGAGTACTGCCATGCTATAGCTTGAAAACACGAGCATATTGCCATACTCTAACTAGAAAACACGAGCATAGTGCCATACTCTAGCTTGAAAACGCGAGCATATTGCCATACTCTAACTAGAAAACACGAGCATAGTGCCATACTCTAGCTTGAAAACGCGAGCATATTGCCATACTCTAGCTAGAAAACACGAGCATAGTGCCATACTCTAGCTTGAAAACACGAGCATATTGCCATACTGTAGCCTGAAAACACGAGCATATTGCCATACTGTAGCCTGAAAACACGAGCATATTGCCATACTATAGCTTAAATCTGACGATTCCAAGGCTATGAAGGCAGATTGTCATCTTCTGTGCGTTTCTGAAAACCCTTATTTTCTGTAATTGGAGGAGAATTTAAATTCCCAGCATATAGAACAAATTCCAATGACGCACTTGTTCACGAGGAGGCTCACGTTGCTTTAAGAAACCTTTCAAAGGCATCCCACCATTTTATATCGGGATTCCGTAGAAGTCAGGGTATAACAGCTAAGAAGTATGCCTCAGTTATTCATTACCATAGTGACCCCGTAGGGGGGGCGACGCCGTCAGTGCCCCGTATGCATTACTTGAGGTTCTCTGCAGCGTAATTAAAGTTCTGTTTAAAATGACTGTTATTCTTAGCTAATATTTTCAAAGGAATATGAAAGTACCATTTCCTCGAATCTTGTGTATGTTTACAAGCGGATTGAATACAAGTACTCACAAGAATATTAACCCCGTTTTTCAGCAAACATCTGACCAGAATGTCGAATAAGTTCCAATAAAACTTCCTTTACGAGCTAATGTGATTAGCGTTGCAAAAGAAATTGTTGGTGTGTCAAAGAGAAAAATCGCTATAACGTTAAACTCTTGTTATAAAATGCAAATTCCTATCAACTTGGTTTCCTCGAATGTTTGGATACAGGGCAGTAAAATTGGCACTTGGAAGTATTTTTACCACTGAGATGGGAAAATTGGTTTTGCAGAAAATGGTTATATATTATAGTTGCGAAAGAAAACTAATCATGGATTCATAAGTTAAAAGAAAAAGAAGGATGAAATGAAAGAAAAGAATCTCATGACTTACCAACAGCAAGAATGTCATCTGAGCATGCCCGGAAGAGCAGTCGTAGCCAATATTCTATTCGCTCTGCTAATGACGTACGAACCTTCCAATCTTGTTTGTGTAAGAAATGACATCCGCAAACCGTGGGCTCTGAATGGACTTGCCGTTCCGTCATTGTGAGCTCGTTCTCGAAGCTGTCGCGGCTCTCGCAGCCAAAAACTCATTGTCGTATACTCTGCGTAAAGCCATTCACGAGACCAGAGCGCTTGTCTGAGCAAGAACGACCCAGTGAAAGAAGTCGTGTGACAGATATTTTGACGACAAAGACCTCCAGGAAGAGAGTTCATTTCGGCGTCGTCATGATTTTGGGAGATACAAAAATTGAATTCGTAACATTCCTTTTTTTTTTTATCCCGGTAATTCAAAAATGTGTGACAAATTTTGACGACAAAGACCTTTAGGAGGAGAGTTCATTTCGGCGTCGTGATTTTGAGAAATTCAGAAATTAAATTCATAAAATATGTACGAATATATATATATATATATATATATATATATATATATATATATATATATATATATATATATATATATATATATATGTATAGCCTTATATTATTTCATTTGCCTTAATTGTATATTGCTTTTGTATACATATATATATATATATATATATATATATATATATATATATATATATATATATATATATATGTGTGTGTGTGTGTGTGTGTGTGTGTGTGTGTTTTACCTGACGTAAAGATAGAGTACGTGTATCCGACAGGGTAAATACAAAAGCAGCAAATAAAAGTGTGTGTGTGTGTGTGTGTATGTATATGTAAGCGCGCGCGCGTGTGTGTATATTACCACACGGATATATGTGTGTGTGTTTTTCACATGACGTAAAAATAGTATAAGTGAATCCTGCACCCTGCATTAAAAAGCAGCAAATAAAAGTGTGTGTGTGTGTGTGTGTATTACCATACGAAAAACTGGAGTAAGTGAATCCTGCAGACTTCGAATAAAAAAAAGCAGCAAATAAAATAGAAAAGAACGAACAAAAGGCACACTCTTTATGAGGCTTTAGAAGCTGAAAATAGTTCTTGTTTGCGTCAAGAGTTATGAGTTTCTCTTGTTAGCTGACTTTAAGTTAACCTGGGGAAAACAACTCAAATCGGCACGAATAAAAACACTGACATTGCTTCATGACTATTTTTGGAAGATCTCAAATCATCTCTCTCTCTCTCTCTCTAAATAAATAAATAAATAAATAAATAAATGAAATAAAACACTGACATTGCTCCATGACTATTTATGGAAAGATTTCAGATCACCTCTCTCTCTCTCTCTCTCTCTCTCTCTCTCTCTCTGACAAATAAAAACACTGACATTGCTTCATAACTAGTCTTGGAAAGATTTCAGATCTCTCTCTCTCTCTCTCTCTCTCTCTCTCTCTCTCTCTCTCTCTCTCTCTCTCTCTCTCTCTCTCTCTCTAATAATGTTACATAAATTTTGCAGTTTTTCATTTAATCAGTAGATGTCAATCAGATTATTATGGGCTTATGATCTGTTAAATGACTGCACGTCAGATGAAGATAATATTCGCCCTTATTTTCAAAGGATTTTTTTTTTATTTCGTCGAATTCATGTCAATTTTAGAAATGGGTCTTTAAAGCTGCAAGGTTTAGTTTTTTGTCATCTTGAATTGATCCTTTTAGCATCTCATTCGTATCAGAGTTCTTCGATTCCGGTATTGAATGAGTACTGTGAAAAGAATGTGACGCCAAGTATTAGTGTCAAGCTAGTCAATCATGAGAAGACATAATAAAATTGTCATACAACTCACGAACGTATTTTCCAAGAACGTTTGGGGAATCATGTAATGATCCATCCTGCCATAATGTGACATTTTTGTGTACTTTCCTTGCTTATATTCGTCTTTCCATTACGATGATTACGCATGTGTGTGTGTGTGTGTAGTGTATGTGTTTGTGTGGCTATGTAACACAACCATACAATGTAGAATTCATTACAGTGAAATACACCTAAGAGCCTTTGAGTAAAAGAATAACTCATATATTTATTTTTTTCGTTACAGCTCTCAAAGCCTCACATGCGATACACGCCATTGGACCTCGCTCTATACGTGTACAAGACGGGAGACGAGGAAGGAGTGACGCTCGCTATCCAAGAACTCATTGCTGAGGGATTGGTAAGATCTTAATGAAATCATGTTTACTACATTCACTCATATAGTTATTCAAATTATGTAGGAATTGCTTAATATAGTTCAAAGCCTTTTTCTGAAAATTGTTAATATGGGGAAAAACTTTTTTTTCCCCTCCCCTGAAACGTGGTGCAAAACTTTTTTCTGAAATATATTAATATGGGATACAACTTTTTCTGAAATACATTAGAATTGGGAATAACATTTATTCTGAAGTATATGGACCCGGAGCAAAAATTCTTTCGGAAATATATTAATATATGGGGCAAAGCTTTTTTCTGAAATCTACTAATATGGAGAAAAAGTTTCAGAACTATAGAAATTGGACAAAACTTTTCTCTGAAATGTATTAATATGGGGCAAAACTTTTTTCCTGAAGTTTATCGTTATGGGGCAAAACTTTTTTCTGAAGTAAATTATGAGGCAAAGCTTTTTTACTTAAGCATATCGATATGAGCTAAAGCTTTTTTTCTGAAATATATTAATATGGGACAAAACTCTTTTCCAAATCTGATGTATATCGATATGGGACAAAGCTTTTTTTTGTGAAATATATTATGGGGCAAAACTTTTTTCATTCAGTATGGGGCAAAGTTTTTTTCTGAAATATATCAGTATGGGGCAAAACGTTTTTCTGAAATATTTTAATATGGGGCAAAACGTTTTTCTGAAATATTTTAATATGGGACAAAACTTTTTTCCTGAAGCACATCGATATGGGACAAACTTTTCCTGAAATACGTGAATATGGGGCAAATCTTTTTTCTGAAATATATGAATATGAGGCCAAATTTTTAAGTATTATTAGTGAGGCCAAATTTTTAAGTATTATTAAGGTGGGGCACAACTTTTTTCTGAAATATGTTAATGTAGAGCAGAATTTTTTTTTTTAGTATTAATGAAGGTTAAAAAATTGTTTGAAATCTTGCTGTGGGGCAAATATTTTTCAAATCAATTAAAATGGGGGAAAATATATTTTTTAAATCCATTATACGTATGACATTAGTGTTATTCATTTATCTCTGTCCGTAGGTTTGTTTGAACTCTTGTATAGGAACATTTTCCCGAAAATAAGTGATACTAAACGTAGTAATTTTGACAGTGACTATACCATTTATAATCCTTCACAAAAATAAGTTTTCGAATCGTTAGGGAATTATTTATATATATTTGGATTGTCTTGAATTCAAACATTTTTAAATATGGATCTCAGTGTTGAAAATTCACTACTGAGAACGAAGGAGAATATTATGTATTTTTTTCCATTAAACCTCAGACGAAGTCTCTCTCTCTCTCTCTCTCTCTCTCTCTCTCTCTCTCTCTCTCTCTCTCTCTCTCTCTCTCTCTCTCTCTCTCATTTTTTTATACTAAGTGAAACTAATGAATACATGAGGACGTTGATAGCTTACTGCAGAGGACAGCTCCCGTCTATAATACAGTTTTAACTGACCTAGATACGAGCTCTCGAGTTCCTCACGCCCTTGCAAAAACTCCCCGGAGGAATCCTTGGCTTTCAGTTCTTCATCATCAGCCGAAGCGGGGATTCGTATTTATATCCTATGATCGCCGTAGGATTTCAGGCCCCAGAGCCGGTGCAAAGGACTCGCCCTTTTGAACGCGAGCAATTTGGAAAACGAGATTTGGCTTCAGTTTACTGCTGCCTCAATCATCTCCTTATCTCATACTGAGAGAGAGAGAGAGAGAGAGAGAGAGAGAGAGAGAGAGAGAGAGATAAAATCCGAACAATTTCATGTAGCTTCTTTTTGGTGCGAATGTTGGGGGCCAAAAGTGCAAGTGTTACGTAATTCTAATTAAATTAGCAAGACGTTGGAATTAAACTTATTTACCTCTCTCTCTCTCTCTCTCTCTCTCTCTCTCTCTCTCTCTCTCTCTCTCTCTCTTTCTCTCTCTCTTTCTCTCTCTCTCTCTCTCTCGGTGTTTCCATTCCGGACACACACTAGGATCTCTCTGCACTCTCCATCCATCTCAGGCGCGGTCTCCGTCCTCGCGTATTTGTGGGGGGGGCGAGGGTGTTTCCGGGCCATTCTTCTTAATTACCTGGCTTAATGACGCGTGGGACCGTCTTCGCCCTGACACCTTAGACTCTTATCCCATTGTTGTCCCGTCTGGGAATCGGGATCATTTTCCCCGTGAAGTTTTCGCACTTGAAAGATGACTTTCTTTATTTCTCTTGACTTTATTTATCCTGGCAGGATATGCTTTCTTTCTCATGTTAGGATACACTTTCTTTCTCATGTTTTCATTCTGTTAGGATATACAGTACTTTCTTCCCTTGTCTTTATTTTTCCTGTTAGGATATACTTTCTTTCTCTTGTCTTTGCTTATCCTGTTATGATAATAACTTTCTCCTGTTTTATCGTGGTAGGACATACTTTCTTTCTCTTGTTTTTATTTTTCCTGTTAGGATATACTTTTATTTATCCTATTAGGATACACTTTCTTGCTCTTATCTTTGTTTATCCTCTCAGGATGTACTGTCTCTTGTCTTTATTTTTCCTGTTAGGATATACTTTCTTTCTCTTGTCTATATTTATCCTATTAGGATATACTTTTATTTATCCTAGTACAATATACCTCCTTTCTCTTGTCTATTTATCCTGTTAGGATATACATTCCCTCTTGTCTACAGTGTATTTTCCCTACTAGGATATACTTTCTTTCTCTTGTCTTTATTATCCTGTTAGGATATACTCTCTCCCTCTTGTCTATATTTTCCCTATGAGGATTTCCGTAAGGATATTCTTTATTTATCCTGTTACGATATAGTTGGTTTATCTCAGAGGCAGATTTTAATATTGTGATTATATTGTAGACTTTAATATAGTTTTAATATATATGCTTTGTTAGTTCATCTAGGTGTGATTGGAAGATACAGAAAATAGATCAGAGCTAGTAGTAAAGTTTATTTGTGTATATTGTGATCATCTTGGGTTATTCTTGGCGTATGTTGTAACTCGTAATATTATTATTATTATTATTATTATTATTATTATTATTATTATTATTATTATTATTATTATTGTATCGCTGGGTTTCCATTGACGGTTTTATGCCTTCTGGATTTTATGAGTCTTTTTTATTTGTAACACTTCTTTTGAGGATGCATTGCTTCCTTTTTTTCAGTTAACTATTATAATGAGCTTGAGAAAAGTAGAGTGTTGGAGATTTCAGTCTAACTTAAATTGCACTGTCTTCAGCCAGACTTATCTTGCACTATCTCCAGTCTAAATTATCTTGCACTGTTGTCAGTCTAATTTATCTTGCACTTTCTTCAGTAACTTTTCTTGCACTGTCGTCAGTCTAACTTATCTTGCACTGTCGTCAGTCTAACTTATCTTGCACTGTCTTCAGCCAGACTTATCTTACACTGTCTTCAGTCAACTCTATCTTGCACTATCTCCAGTCTAACTTATCTTGCATTGTCATCAGTCTAACTTATCTTGCACTTTCTTCAGTCTAACTCCTCTTGCGCTGTCTTCAGCCAGACTTATCTTGCACTGTCTTCAGTCAAATCTGTCTTGCACTGTCTCCAGTCTAACTTATTTTGCACTGTCGTCAGTCTAACTTATCTTGTTCTATCTCCAATCTAACTCCTCTTGCACTGTCTTCAGCCAGACTTATCTTGCACTGTCTTCAGTCAAATCTATCTTGCACTGTCTCCAGTCTAACCTATCTTGCACTGTCGTCAATCTAACTTATCTTGCACTATCTTCAGTCTAACTTATCTTGCACTTTCTTCAGTCTAACTTACCTTGCACTTTCTTCAGTCTAACTTCTCTTGCACTGTCGTCAGTCTAACTTATCTTGCATTATCTCCTGTCGAACTTATCTTGCATTATCTCCAGTCTAACTTCTCATGCACTATCTTCAGTCTAACTTCTCTTGTACTATCTTCAATCTAACTTCTCTTGCACTGTCTTCAGTCTAACTTCTCTTGCACTGTCTTCAGCCAGACTTATTTTGCGCTGTCTTCAGTCTAACTTCTCTTGCACTGTCGTCGGTCTATCTTCTCTTGCACTTTCGTCAGTCTAACTTACATTGCACTGTCGTCAGTCTAACTTATCTTGCATTATCTCCAGTCGAACTTATCTTGCACTATCTCCAGTCTAACTTCTCTTGCATTATCTTCAATATAACGTCTCTTGCACTGTCTTCAGTCTAACTTCTCTTGCACTGTCTTCAGTCTAACTTCTCTTGCACTGTCTTCAGTCTAACTTCTCTTGCACTGTCTCCAGTCGAACTTATCTTGCACTGTCTCCAGTCTAACTTCTCTTGCACTGTCTTCAGTCTAACTTCTCTTGCACTGTCTTCAGTCTAACTTATCTTGCATTATCTCCAGTCGAACTTATTTTGAACTATCTCCAGTCTAACTTCTCTTGCACTATCTTCAGTCTAACTTCTCTTCCGCTGTCTTCAGTCTAACTTCTCTTGCACTATCTTCAGTCTAACTTCTCTTGCACTGTCTTCAGTCTCACTTCTCTTGCACTGTCTTCAGACTAACGTATCTTTCACCTTCTTTATTCCCACCGTTATTTTTAAACTAAGGGGTCGGTTGCCTTCTTTGTGCATCTTCTCCAACTATTCTAATAGAAAGTATCTTCCTCCACAAACCTCCTCTTCTCCAATCCTCCGTAATTTCGTCACTACATTCAGTCCTATGAATTCTGTGAATCTCATCCTTTCAGTGGCAAATATTTAAGTTTTAACAGAGAAGTGAATCAGATTGAATAACGAGTTTCAAGGACTCATACGAAATTAGTAAAATATCTCAATGTTTCACTTGGAAGGAATAAAGGAAAATAAAGTACGTCCCTCATAATGCTTCCTTCCCTCCGTGTTGTTCCTCTCTCCCTTAATTTATTATTCTTGGTGTCCCTCTCTCTCTAAATTTATCTGTGTTGTCGTCCCTCTCTCTCTAAATTTACCCATCTTTTACAGATGACGGCGGAAGAAGCACTTAAGGACGACGTTACGCTACAAACACCCAAAAAATCGAAAATTTCTCAAAATAGCGAAATATTGCTAAAAAGCAGCCTAAAGCATTGGTAACACTGTCCTAAAGCTTCAAAGTCATACGGAAGTTTTTAGTATTTATTTTTAATATTTTTGTAAATTATCTAATGACAGAAGTGCTTGTTTACATTGTAAGTGACGACGTATATACTGTGCATACGCAGTTTCGTTGGAAATCTCTGTAATTTATTTTATTTTCTCGAAAAGAAATAATCAATTGGTAACTAAACATCGTACTGAATGGCAATATGAATTGAAGTACTGCCACTGAGGAACGCCAGCCTCACGTGAAATGTCATACGTGGCACCAACTTTTACTCGGTGATTGTGGTTTTATTTTTAGTTTGTGCTTTTTTTTACGTTTTATCTGCACATAGTGATTGTGTAACCATGGCACGACCAAGAAAGAGTAGTATTGCTTGAAAGAAGCGAGCTAAACAGCAGTTTTAGCGCGAATAACGAAATCAAGCAAAACGGAGATTCGAGGATTCCTCCGCTCCTTCTATCAGCTGATAGCGCACAGCCCTCCACGCCGGCTGTTGACACGCCTACTCTTCATCCTCTGCATACTAGTTCGTCTGCTGATTCTGCTACTATTCATCTTATGCCTTCTACATCTTGTGATCATATGATGACGCCCTCTGTTTCTAGCGATCGTCATAAAATTTCTAGCGCGGAAAAAAGAAAAAGATGGTGAGGTTGTCAAGACCTCGTAAGAAGCAGAAGACCAGAGCTGATGATGCATATGCCTGGAGCATATAAACTTGGCTAGAAACAGTGCTGAGGGAAGGGAAGAGGCTCATCCATGGTAAAAAAAAAAAAAAAAAAAAACTTCCCTACGAAGTACTGTTTCCAGAATGCTCCAGGGGTGAGGTACAAAGTACCGGCAAAAGTCTTTGACTTGTATTGAATCATATATATATATATATATATATATTATATATATATATATATATATATATATATATATATATATATATATATATATATATATATATAATATATATATAATATATATATATATATATATATATATATATATATATATATATATATATATATATATATATATATATATATATATATATATATATATATATATATATAGTAAAACCAAGGGAAACACACTGTTTTTCATGTAAAATGAATAGTTATTCAATTTCTATGCAGAAATTGTGCATAGTGCACACTAGATTTCTGCAGGAAGGGTAGTACTGTTTCCAGAATGCCCCAGGGGTGAGGTTCAAAAGTACCGGCAAAAGCCTTTGACATGAATTGAGTCATATGTATATAGTAAAACCAAGGGAAACACAATTTTTTCATGAAAAATGAATAGTTATTCAATGTCTATGCAGAAATTGTTCATAGTACACACTAGCTTTCTGCAGGAAGGGTCTGAATTAAAGCATAAACTTTAACGCGCGATTTCTCCTTTTTTTTTTTTTGCTAAAATAATGTCACATTTATTGAAATAACTCGGGCAATTCTTGATCAATTTGGGTGGGATTGGTCTTGTTTTGAAGCTTACACTTTTTACTAAATATGTAAGATAGCAAATGCCTTTAGCATGAAAACTAACTCTCTAGGCAATTTTAATATCCAAATAGAGGGGAAATTTTTGCGAAAAATTTACTAGGATAACTTGGTAACATGCCAGAACACAACTATTGCACCTAGAGCAATATATCTACTTATTTTTTTTCAATAATGACATGTACTTTCAGAAAAAAAGTCCATAACCTAGGTCAAATAGTTACTGAGTTATTTCAGTCTGAAGATGACATTTCTTAGCATTTCTTTTTAGTCGAAAATGCCAATTTCAATTTTTTGCATTTATTTCTGCACATATCTAGATGAAACTTGCTGTTTGTAGTTACTGTCAGGTGCACTACTTGCAGTAAAAAAATTAGTTCAGTACCTCTGTTAGAAACGAACGTCGACTCCGTAGCGTAATGTCGTCCTTAATTATCTACGTGAAATACGAGAGAATCTCCATTACCTGAACCTGCAGGAGGAGCAAGAACAAGGACAGGGTGACGAGGAAGATGTAAGTAGAGTCTCTCTCTCTCTCTCTCTCTCTCTCTCTCTCTCTCTCTCTCTCTCTCTCTCTCTCTCTCTCTCTCTCTTAGGGAAAGCTGTGATGGGTTTAGGCGTCTCTGGTGTCTTGTCAGTCGCCCCTTCTGAGATGTTTTGTTTACCTCTTCTTTAGCTTTTAGGTAGGAAGTGTGACATAGGATTTATTACTGAGTCTTCCACACCTCTTTCATTTGAAAATGATGTTTGCTTCGGAAAGCAGAGTTGGCCGAAGTTTTGTGTATTTGTCCATGTCCGTTTGCATGTTTTTTTATTTGTATGTTTGTCTACCCACAAGATTTTTTTTTCTCTTAACATTTGTAACTTTCCTTCTTGTATTGAATTATACTGTAATCACCTGAAGAGGAGACCAGTTGGTTTTGAAAGTGTAGTGAATTTTAACGCGTTTATTGTCTTTCCACAATTGTATGGAAGGACAGGCTACGGGCCAAAGAAGAATTAACTAAAAATTTCGGGATGGCTCTTCGTCAAGAACCAGGTAAAGGGTTCGTTCAACTTTTAAAAAAAAAATGGGATAAGGTATTAAGCAGAGGGGAAAACTCTGTATCTCTCCTTTCGTAAGAGCATAGCATAATTACTCTGGGAAATCAAAGGCGTGGAGAAAATGCCACAGCTTCCAGGTAAATGAGCATAAAAAAACACACCTTCCACTAAGACGAATAATTTCTGTTTGCTGGTTGTGTCTGGTTGAAAGATTGAATAGATAACGTAGCCAAAAAAAAAAAAAGTGTTTTTCATGATCACAGTCGCTGGTACCTATCAATTACGTTGCAGTGATAATTTTTTCTAGGTTACCTTTTTGTAATCGATGCATTTTGCAAGCCTCCAGTATCTGTTGTACTAAGTGTAAAATGCAGGTTAGCTTAACCTAGAACTCTTACCATTATTGTCTGAGAAACTGGAGGGCTAATGCACGTGACAAGTTTCATTATCAGAGACCAGAACATTGTATTAGCAGAGATGACGTTTTGCGGATTATGTATAGTTTTGTCTTTTCTATTTAATCTTGAATTCCTTTTCATTGTATGGTATAATCTATCATAATCGAACATTGCGTTGCTGAGGATTTTAATAACTTATCCCCAAAAGTCATTTAAACTGTGGAGGCCATTTTACAGAAAATGTTCTATTCTTATCTACGAAGCTTTTGCAACCCATTTTCAGTGTTTGTCTTATATTCCTTAATAGCTTATAGACTTGATGCTCTTATATTAACAAAGCCTAACCGGAACAAGGCAAAGAAAGCTTAAGGAAAAAGCCTGGAGCCTAACCATGAGGGAGGCGACAGGCTCGCCTCAAAGAATTTCACTGATTGAAATGCTAAAGGAATTATAAGTAGCGAGGTTTGCTAAACTTAGCACTGAGACAAAGAAGCAGAGTGTATTCGGAAACGAATGTTAAATATATTATGGTTCTCATTTTGTACACAAGTGTAACCTTAGAGAAGTATTCTCTGTTGAATATGTCTCAGTCTGAAGAGGGTGAAGTGGCCAGTTGCTGAGAAATGTGGATGTGAAAAAGGGCACAAAATCAAATGACAGAGTAAGGTGTGTGGAGAGAGCCAGATGGCAATCCCCTAATCATTTAGCAACAGGCTGAGATTTTAATGAAAATAACCACCCTTAATTATCAATATCACTAAAAGAATTTTTTTTACATGGTAACCTAGGTGTGTAGCAGTTTCTAGGAATTTCAAAATATTTTTAGTGCTAGACTAGAAATTGGTGTAATTCCTATCATTTGACTGCTTGACCGGCCCATTTGATAACTATTCACAAGCTTAATTTAATCCTTTTGAAGCTAATTTCTCGCTTATGAACGAATGAACGGAATACTGAGAAATCATTCATTCACACGCGGGTCACTGGATTCAAGAGGATCATTAGGAATGAGGTTGAATATCCAGAGACTCGCCTGACCAGCTGCTGAATATTGCCGGTATGATATATCAAAAGCTGATAATTGCACTTCATTGCAGCATTCCTAGAAGTGGAAGTCATTACAACAAAGAGTGAAAGACAGCTTCATATTTCCCACACAGAAATCTCAAAGGACCGCCACAAAATAATCAAGAGAGTAAAATTAAGTAGTGATAGAGAGAAGACCTTTGTCTTGATCTAACTCCAGAGAGGTTATCTCATTAATGTTTCTAGGCATATATAGAATAATAAAGATGGAAGAAATTTTAGACGAGACAGGAAAAGTTGCTATAGATTTCCTTGTTATTTAGTTTTCACTTCATAAATGCTAATGCAAACACTTTCAGTACCTGGTTGCCCCACCTTGAACATGTACAGTAGATTAGATAGGTCAAGGTATTCTGAAATCGCAGAGGAATGTTTTGAGATTCGAGTACATTGCCGTGAAGTGAATTCGAGTCTGTCCAGTTCACGGTGTCAGGCTGCAGCTTAGCCTTAGTGAGGTCTCTCTCTCTCTCTCTCTCTCTCTCTCTCTCTCTCTCTCTCTCTCTCTCTCTCTCTCTCTCAAAACTTTAAAATGTTGATAGATCAAGGCATTCTGAAAGCACAGGGGCGTAGTGGTGGGAGCTGTTAGCTCACCAACTTAGGGACCAGTATTCGCTTCTCGAACCGGACGAGAGGAACGTGGTGGGCGTGTTTCCTAAGATTCTCTCCCTTCGGATGCATATATGAACTTTTTATTAGGTTAATCAGTGATGCTGTTAAAAACTTCGATAATTCGTATTAGTAGCCGTGCCAAATTTCCTTTCCTGCTCTCTCTCTCTCTCTCTCTCTCTCTCTCTCTCTCTCTCTCTCTCTCTCTCTCTCTCTCTATCTCTCTCTCTCTTAGACTAGCATTGTCCGTAGCCTTTCTCCAGCCTGAAGCCCGCTTCCAAACCAATCTACCCTCTTTCATCCCTGGACTCTACTATAGATCTATGCAGTATGGCTTCGCTTCTTTCTTTGTATTTCATTATACGAAAGTCCCCTTCTCTGCTTATTAGTGCATTATGACACAGCCAAACACCCTCAGGATTAATTCTTCCAGACTTTGTCGGTTCAGGAATATTTACCTTTTGAACAGTTTCTCTGATGTTTTTTTAAGTGATTTAGTTTACTTTAGTTTTAGTTTATCCAGGTTCTTTTGAGGT
>NC_089759.1:6954156-6991656 GCF_040412425.1 Macrobrachium rosenbergii | reverse complement strand
GGTGGCCTTGTTCCATATGAATAGGCTTCGTCCTCTGAATAATAATGATTGAAGGTAAAACTCCAATTGCAATCTGCTTATCTCTCGATTATTTTCATGTTCATTGAATTGTAAGAGACAAAATTTTATCTTATGCCAATGATGTTTTGATACCTTATGGGTCATCTTTGACCTTCCAATTTATGGTATCACTTGTATTTTGGGGGAAAAAAACAGACTATAAGGTTAATCATTTCCTGACCAACTTTCTCTGTGTCTTCCATACAGATAAGCGTTGGAGGACTGAAATCCATGGTTAAGAAGAATTCTCTGCGTAAGTATATTACCTAATTCGACTTCCATGTAGGTTTTTCTTACACTGGAGGTACAATGGATAATGAAATCCCCTCAACTTTATAAGCAGTTAATAAATTAGTATTTTTCTTGTGTTTAGTTATCAAAATTTTCATAGCCATGAAGACCAATACCACAATAAATTTCTTTTTTATCTCAAGACATCTGACAACAAGGTTGACGAGGAAAAATACTCGAATGTTCTGGATTTCTTTCAGCTCTTCCTCTAACGGAGATGAGCATGGGCGATCCGGAAACTGTCCTGAATCCAGACATGGATTACGGATTGCTGCTGGAACGGCTCCGGGGACAAGATTACGTCAGCACCGAATATTCACTGGAGGACGTCATTTACCAGATGGCCAAGATCCTCTTCAAGCAAGCAATGCACAGAGGTAAATATCTTCCTTTCTTTCACTTTCTCTCTTTATTTCTCCCAAGTTTACCGATTTACCTGCTTTACCTTTCCTTTCAAAAATTGATTTCGGTTCCTGAGTGGATGTCAGTTTCTGAAAAAGGTCTAGTTGTGTTTTCCTTTTTTTTATTAATTCAAACATCAAAAGTCATCATGAACTCGCTTTTTTCGGTGCAAATTATAATATGTTATCTCTCTGTTTTATCCTGGGAAGTATTACGAATTCAGTTTTTTATAGGTTTTATTCATTTGGGAGCAGGGTATCTTTATTTTATCTCAAGAATGATAATAATATGAGCTTATTCATATTTTTACATGTTGATGTATTTAAGAATAAATATGCCTATACTCAGTTCTTATTACAGAACAAAAAAGGTATATGTCGCTGTAATCAAAATATTAATCACCTCAGGCAAATTTCACTTAGAAATCATGGTGTATAACTCGCCCAAATTTCTTTGACTATACCAAAACTTAAGCGAGATTTTCGATGAGTGGATGTGGCCGAAATTTCTCTCAAAGGACACGACTGACATCAAAATTTCGGCCACGTGACTTCCAGACATTTTTCCAGGATTCCATGAATTATTCCTGACTTTGCATCATGATGTCATGATTTGCCCTAAATTGTCTCCACGAAGATGGGACTTTGAACACATGGCGAACACTCAGTTATTGTTATGAAGATTTGACCTTGAATGCATGGCTGAAACTCAGTTGTTGTTATGGTTTTACCTTGAATACTTGGCTGAAACTCAGTTGTTATGAAGGTTTGACCTTGAATACTTGGCTGAAACTCAGTTGTTGTTATGAAGGTTTGACCTTCAATGAATAGCTGAAACTCAGTTGTTATGTAGGTTTGACCTTGAATGCATAGCTGAAACTCAGTTGTTGTTATGAAGATTTGACCTTGAATGCATGGCTGAAACTCAGTTATAGTTATGAAGATTTGACCTTGAATACAAGGCTGAAACTCAGTTATTGTTATGAAGATTTGGCCTTGAATACATGGCTGAAATTCATTTATTGTTATGAAGATTTGACCTTGAATGCATGACTGAAACTCGGTTATCGTTATGAAGGCTTGACCTTGAATGCATGGCTGAAACTCGGTTATCGTTATGAAGGTTTGACCTTGAATACATGGCCGACACTTGGTTATCGTTTTGAAGGTTTGACCTTGAATACATGGATGAAACTAAGTTGTTATGAAGGTTTGACCTTGAATACATGGCTGAAACTCAGCTGCTGTTATGAAGATTTGACATAATGTAAGTATACACTATGTTAAAATTTGCCCTAAGTAACCAGAGTCGTCTTTTCAATTTCTAGTGTTTAGTCTTGATCTATTGACACCTGTTCCGTAAGGAGTTGCAAACTCTTGGCAAAACTCCGTCAGTAATCCGTGTATTTTCCTAAGCTGATCCGGAGACAATTTCCGTGCAGCTACCTCACAAGGCATACCTTAATCTAGTGATGAATAATGTTAGCATGGAAAAAGTATGTTAGTCAGTTTCAGAGGACCATCAGCAACATCACAAGAACTTCACTGCAGTACCTGTACATACGACCGGAGGAAAGGTTTACTTACTGCAGAGAATATACAAACTCGGGTCTATAGGAAGATAAGTATTAACAAGAGCAGTTCATACTGGTAAAAATCTGCTGCTTCCTAAGATAAACACATGACCGACGAGTTCATTTATTTGACCTTTTCAGACATAGGCTCAGAAAAGGCGCTGCAGGAGGTGGCTGCATTGCTGGAAAAGGAGGCTGCCAGGGGAGCTATCACGCCTGAAGTGGAAAAGAAGGTTTTGGGTGAGTACTGGAAGAAAGTCTGATAGAGAGAGTGTTGGTGTTATGTAAAGTTTCGGCGGTTTTGCAGAGGCTTTTACAAATTATTCATTTTCATGCATTTACCTTTGATGAATTTTCAAGGCGCATGACCTTGCATAAAGCTGCCAATGCCCTCTCTTGATGAACTGATATGATGTACCATTGTTGCATAGGTATTCATGCCAAGAACAGTAACAAGACAGTGATGATGCTGTCTTCAAGTAGTGTTGTTTTCTTACAGTTCGTAATTTTTCAACTAGAAAACGTATTTTCTAACTTCCTTTGATGGTGATGATTAATTTTATGCCATAAGTAGTCATAAACCTTCATTTTTGTGAGAGGGTACCACCTACAGTGTAGCTGAAGGCTTTTGGCATCTTCCATTAGGCTCCCAGCTGCATTGCTCACTGGCTATTGCGCGTCATCTGTGCTCTTGATCTGTTCCCACATAGCAGTCAAGCTTCAGCAACTTTCCCTTGCTCCACTTTTCATCAAAACTAAAAATACTCTGGCTAATTGAATTAGAAGACTTTTCTTAATTCCAACCAGGAAATACATTTAAAACACTTTTCTTAATTCCAACCAGAAAATACATTTCTATCGAACTTCTGTTCATCCTTTTACTCCAGATATCGTTGTGAACTCCCTGGTGGACAGCATGAACGAGGAGAACGAGTTCCCGACAGGACTCGGTCCCGTTCTGGGCGGGACGAATTTCAAACTGCCGGGCCAGAGCTCGTTTTCCCTCGGAAACTCGCCCCTCCTCGGCGCTGGATCCAGCTTCAAACACGCCGGAGACCTCTTCCAGCTCTCGAAGACGACCACAAAGAGAGAGGCGCCAGAGGGCACTGAAAAGAAAACGGAAGATAAAAACTAAAATAAAAAAAAAAAAAAGAGAAAGAGAAGGAAGTAAGATAAAAAGAAGAAATTGTCAGGAAATGGAATACCATCAGAAGTGTGAAATGTCCAGATGAGATCTTCAGTGGGCGACGATTATACTTACATTGTTTATTAAAATAAAACGAAAGTTATAGAAATACAGAGCTCATGATGTATAATGAATATAAAATTTATAATTATATATATATATATATATATATATATATATATATATATATATATATATATATATATATATATATATATATATATATATATAATATTCAAGAAAAAAGCTACTTATTGGAGCTGTAAGTACACCATTATTTTTTCTCAAAGAATATAGATGCAGTTTCGTTTTTTGCGACTCTAAAGAAAACCTAACCTAAATAGAGCTTACTTAATATAATAAGTGACAGGCAGTGTCAATTAGACGAACAAGCAGGTTCATAAATAATGAAGAGTTCAATTTTAAAGAACTGAATTCTTTGAAAAGTAATGAAGAGAAGATCATACACATTCGTTTTACAAGAAGGTATTTGATAAGTAATTAACAATACAGCAAGGAGGTCCAGTTCTTTGCATAACCAATCTTATAGGGAAACAAATGCATATATATATATATATATATATATATATATATATATATTATGTATATTATGTATACATATATGTACATATATATATATATATATATATATATATATATATATATATATATATATATATATATATATATATATATATATATATATATATAATATATATATATGCAAGTGTTTATTTATAAAAAAAAAAGGTCAGTGTTGACATTCCTCAGAATTAAGTTACCTGGCAAAAAATTATTTCGATGTTTTAGAGTGATTGAAAAGAGATTAAATCTGTGGATTTTTTGAATTCAGCAAATGGACTCTCATATTTTCATACAAATAATTAGTGTTTTATGATTGTTAATTGAAATTTGTCATAACAATTATCTGTGGAAAATGTAACGTTTTTGATTGATAAACTAAAATTCTTATCTCATAATGTACAGTATTATTGAACATATTCCTTATCAACTGTATAATTAAGTTATAATTATTAACCTTGTTAATTATTTGTTTCCTTTTCGACATCACTGGACATAATTAGCAAATCTTGAAATTATTATTATTATATTCTTGTCATTAGTGTTATCATTATTATTATCATGTTCAAACAATTGTGCTTTAATCGCGGAACGTAATTATCGTAATTTGAATTCGTAGCATTTAAAAACGGCCTTACACATATCGATAAACACTAAATATTTTAGTGATTCAGCTCTTCTAGTAATTAGTCCGTAATATTCTGAATGCCAGAATACCACAAATAAATGTGAAAGTAAACAAAAAATCTCCTAATATATTAAAGTCACGTATGGCTATAAATATGTATATCATAGTCAAGTTCTCAGAATATCATCCTTCGGAAGTTCTTCTATAGAGAAAATACTACAGATCATTTAACTGCATAAATATCTCCAGATTCTCTACATTCTCATTTTATTAAAATCTCAAACTTCTGTGCTATGAATTTTTTTTTTTCTCGGGTCGCTTTGTAGACCCAAACCTCTATTTTCTTATAAAGATTAACCTCTGAACCTGTTTTATTTGATGGCCTCAAAATCGTCAGCGAAGTGCATTACTTCCATGCAATATAGTACTTGTAACTTAATAAAAGAACTATTCTTAGCCTTTGTTCAAATTTTGGATGCCACATTCATGTAAGAGAATATTATTTTTCGTTGCGAAATTCCCTGTATTTTAGACAACGGGGTACCGTTTTGTGCACCGGTACAAAAGAACGTGCAATTTGCGAGTACGCCTTGGACCCTCGTGCAAATTCAGGTACTGCATTCTCGGGTTCGATGAAGTTCTATGATTCTTGCAGTTGCCGGTTGCGTGCTTGTGATGAGAGAACTTCCTTAGCCGTATAACCTACAAAATTAGAGCACTGCCCCCATGGGACTCCACTAAAACGAAAATGCCAAAACCTGCTAGGAAGAGAGATTACCCCATAAGGAAAATGAACGTGGGAAAATTAAAGAAAAATTGTGTCAATTAAAAGAAAACCTGAGCAGGAACATCCCAGAAAAAAAGTTATGTATTAGTAGTTCATGAGACCAAAGCAATATTAATATGATCTTCAAACAAAATATTTAACGACTTTAGTACAGATGCGCGTTGTTCTTGCAGAATTTGGCAGGATTTCCATGAAGTGCGGCACAAACGCAGAATGGAAACCAAGGATTGACTTTTATAAGAGGTTCCACATGAGAATGATATCACTGTAGATGATGTTTGACCTTAACGACAACAGACGTAATCATGAAAGACGTGTTTTATTCGAGGTAAGTCGCTAATTACCAAAAATTGTTGACTAGTGAAACTTCGTATTACATGTTTTGAGAGGTAACGAATAACTGCAATAGAAATATCTGTGATATAATTTTATATTACCTGTTTCCAGCATAATCTATTACCTATAAAACTAAAAGGAACAGTAGAATCTTGAATATGTTTTCCTTATGTCAGTGCAATTGAGCAAATATGTATTTCTTACGTGCACTGAAATTATAACTTGTTTAGGTGTAAGAGTATCTGAAAATCACAGCACTACATAATTTTCTGTAAGTGGAATCTAAACAGGGGTGTAATAAAAGAGCAAGAACATGACGTCATTTCCAGAAATATAAAAGAAAAAGAAATGGATTGCCAAAGATTGCTTCATATTTCTTGAATCCATTTTATATAAAAAAAAAAGTAGGAAGTATAACCCCTTTTCAAATGAAGTTACTAAATAAAAAGCAGGGCTAAATTTATGGCACCACAAAAACAGAAAATGTGGCATTTCAGTAGTACTGTAAAAAAAAAAGTTTTAAAAGATCTTCGTTAGCCTCGTGTCCAATAATCTTTCAAGAAGTGATCAGTTTTTTCCCTTTTGGAGTAAGGATCCAGTTTTCTCCTTTTTTCAACAGCCATAGGATCACACCAGAAAAAAATAAAAAGGTAAAGGAATTCGTTGGAGAGTATGACGTCAGGTTCATGAAAGCCACAACAATTTTGCAAGTTTTGAAAAGCACCAAAACAGAAGAGCAACGGATTCCTCCTGAAAAAATATGTTCAGAAAAGATGGTAGTCTGTGTAATGAAGGTTCTAGAAAAAGACAGCAGACCAAAAAGAACATACGAGAGAATGATTTAGTAAACAAACTGACACATTTCGTGAAACAACGTAAAAAATAGATGCAGGTTACCATCAATAAAAGGACCTTGATGACTCTGTTCTATATATCAGGACACAATCGTGTGGAGGCGTCAAATGAATAAGTTATGGATTTATATGAGATAGTAGAGCTGGATATTGCAGTTTCCATGGATTTCACTGGAAGAGTGGTCTAGGAAAACAATAAGAAGGATGTGGTTGTTTATTGGAATTCTCTAGACAGCTATGTACAAAATAAAAACATTATATATATAAATATTTTTTATGAAGGTCTTATTAAAAATATCTATTTTAGAGAGAACCAGGGCCTCTATATTTTATTGAAGTCACCAAAAGCTATTAGTTAAAAAAAAAAATAATAACACGGCTTTGCAAAAGGAACTGGGTAAAGGTAAACGAAATAGTCTTTGAAGAATGATAGAAAAAAACTGTGAACAGAGTTATTAAAGGAATGGGAAAAGCAACTGGAATTCATGTTAAGAAAAAGACAGGTTTAATGAAGGTTCTGTAAATAATAGCGCATCTTCACTGAAGACACAATTCAACTGTAGTTCATAGGTTAAGGAAACTTCAGCAGTAATTAAAAAAATTGATTGAGCAAAACTAGGTATAGTATCAAGATCTTAAATATACTGTACATGGAAACGAATGAATATTTCAAGAGCTGCCTCGTAAACAATCAGTATTAGCAAGGGCCTTGCCTTAGTAGGCCTACACGAGAAAAAACAGTGGGTTTACGGGGAGCCCCCGGCCAAGAGCCCGTGCCAGCACGAACGAATGAACAGTGAGTTAGAGAACCATTCAAACCCTAAGAGACATGAGTTAATGGAAGGCTGTAGAAATGGATATCATATGCAAAATATAGCCAATGGAAATTCTCAAAGAAAGAAAATGGCAAAAAAAAAGGGTGGGGGGGATATAAGGAAAGTACCAAACAACGAAGCAAGTTTGACAGAACAACCACAAACAATAAAGGGTTCATTAAAAGCACGAAAATTATAGCAAAGTAAAAGATTTTCTTTTTAATTTACAATGGTGGCAATGGCCTTTGGCTAGGTGCCATTTTTTAGCGAGAGTGGTTCCGGCAGTACACAACTCGGTCAGTTTGCCGTGAGTAACACTGAAAATGTTGTGAAATCTAATCACAACGTACTGTTTCTTGCTGATGTTATTAGCTATCGGATTGCGAAGGATGATGAGAACGTCTGCAGTCTAGGGAAGGCTCAATGAGACAACAGTTTTTAAAATGTTGACTTATAAACTACTTTATTTACACAATCATCTACATAGAAATACCCATCACTAATAAATGCATGAATAATGGAATTCTCTTAGCTAAATAATATCACAAATAGTAAACCGAATTACACAGCACACGTGAAGCCTACACAGACTACAATTAAACCTCGGTGGGCACATTTACAGAATTCAATTACTTATCCTACCTTACTTGCTGTACCATAAGTCGGGTGATATTACCAAAGAGCCTCGTAGTTCTTAAATTTTTTGCAGGTTATCTCTATGTTGTCGTGGATCGGAGAGCCAGCTATCTCATCTGAGCCGGCTGCCCCTTTATATAGACGCTCACGGAGGGCGGGAAAGTTCTCCATCTGTGCCAATTTGTGCATTAGAATGCCTTATCCAAGGCTCAAATTTCTCATACTTACTTGTTACTGATGACGTTACTTAAGGAAAAGGTGCTTCGTTAATTAGCATTCAATGATGCGTAATTGCTACTTTCCTGCCAACTGGACACGTCCCGTTGCGCACTAGCGCTGAACAGACGAGATCGAGGTACGTTCGTCCGGCCCATGGGCAACTAGGCAGACAAGTTGAACAACGTGGTTTTTGGCGCCCAGGGGCCAAGCAAGGTGGGGAAAGGTGCAACTCTTCACAACAGTACAGTATTGATGCTGTGTCCCTGAAATGAATCGGTCACCAATATCAAGTTACCAAATGGACAACAGTGAGCACTCAATGTTCAGCTGAAGTTCCTGTGTTACAGATCTCCGGTCAGTGGAGGCGCTTGTTGCATGAAGATCTATTACTGCTTGGAAATGTGTGAAAACCGGTCCATCTTCATAATGCAGTGAACGAACCAATAAAAATAAGTTACGAGTGAAAGCTGGAGGCTGCTGAATAAAAGAGGTGCAACTTCTCTCTTGTTTTTGTATGTGAGTAAATTTAAGTATCAAATACCTTTACTCGAATATTCAGTAAAACAAAGATGCAAATGTTATTGGAACTCCAGCGCGTTAACAGATGCGATGGAAGTACTGCTTAGAGCCGGTATCAAGTTCTTTTTAGCTTTCCATTCACTCATTATAGAGTGTGACCACTAAGCAGAATGCTAATGTCTACAACTAATGAAAGTAAAATATAAAATCTGAAAGTGCACTGGACAGAATGTTTCAGTATTAAAAATGTGCAAGGTTCTCTTTTGAAAAATGATCAGGAATAACAGTGCTACTTGTTTTCAGATAAGTCAAATATTTCGGCGGCAATGATAGTTTGTTTCAATCTAATCAAATAATGTTTAGTTACTAAAGCACGCGATGGCGAAGCTCAGAAAGGCGAGTTAAAAAAAAAATCATTTTGAGCAAACTTCTGATAAAAACACCCAACCGTCCACCCAGAAGTAAAAAAAAAATAGTTTCGAGTTTCAACGAGTGTAGGTTTGCAGCATCAGCTGTCAACATCTACTATGGTAAATGTACTAATATTTTATTAATTTCTTTCCAATAACTCAATCCGTAGCAGGAAAAGGGTGTTTTTCGAGTATATCATGAAAAAAAATCAGTTCAAGCTTTTTTGTCGTGACTTTGTCGGATTTTATTTAATTTTAGGACTTGGTTACTATCGTGTTTCCACTTTCAAGGAATTTTCCTTGATTCAAGGAATTTTAGGGTCATCAAGGAGAACTTCAAGGAATTTTCAAGGAATTTTAATGTTTTTTCCAGTATTTGTCAAGGAAATTGTAAATTTTTCAGAAATTTTCATGAAGATTATCTTAAAAAAAAAAAAGAAAAGCAAGGAAAAGTGCAAGCCGTTAAGAAGAAAAAGACATTTGAGCAAAAGTCATTGGACACTTGGTTGACAAATCCTGCTTTCAAACCATGGTTGAAGAAAAAGACAGTGGAGGGAAAGCATGTGCCATTTTGTGAAGTATGCAGTGTAAAACTTTTGTGTGGTAAAATTTCATTAATTCGTCATAGTGAAACCAAGACCCATAGTGATAATGCGAAAAGAAGTGCAAGTTTAGCAAAGTCTCAGCCCAGCATCAGTGGTTATAAGGGACCATCATCAATGGATGCAGCAGCAAAAGTGGAAATTAAGATATGTAGCTTCATTGCTGAAAATAATTTGCCAATCAGCATGTGTGAAAATTTCCTACCTTTCCTTCGAGATTTGTTTCCAGCAGATGAGGTTTTGAAGAAGGTAACTTTAGGAAAGCAAAAAGCTTCCAATATCAACGGGCAAGTGCTTGGTTTTCACTTTTTGAGAGAAAATACAGAGAAACTTCAGCAACATAGGTTTTCAGTTGTGATAGATGAAACAACTGACTAGTCAACTACATCGCAATTAGCAATTTTGTGAACTTCTTTTGATGCAGATTCATTTTAAATGAAATGTGTTTCTTTGTAGACCGCACTGAATTGCCCAACGGTAAAGCTGATACTATTTATGGTAAAATTGAGTGCATGACATCCTGCAACATCCCTATGACAAATGAGATTGGATTTTGTGCCGATACATGTAATGTCATGTTTGGTAAACATCATTCTGTTTCCCAATTATTCATCAAAGACTGTCCTTGGATTTTACCAGTGAAATGTTCATGTCATCTGATACATTTATGCTCATCCTATGCTTCACAGAAATGACCAAAATCTTTGGAGGACCCTTGTAGGAACATTTATTCCCACTTCCACATGTCATCTCAGAGAATAAAAGCCTTTCGAGAATTCCAAGATTTTTTCTAGGTTGAAAAACACAAAATTTTGAGAGCAGGTGGAACAAGATGGTTCTCTTTGAAAATGTGCGTGGATCGCATTTTAGAGCAATATGAACCGTTGAAACTTTATTTCACTCAAGTAGGATTAGAAGATCCCACATGCACCAATGAAAGTATTTTGAAAAGCTTGAATAATAAGTTCACTGAAGCTTATTTAGAGTTTTTATCTTTCAACCTCTTAAGGCTTGCAGCATTCAATTTGCTATTTCAAAGTGAAATGCCTCTGTTACATCAACTTAGAAAAGAACTTACCACTCTCATTATGAATATGTGTTCTGATTTTATGGAACTTAGCTATGTGCGTGGTACAGATATAAAGAATACTGATCCAAGTAATGAAAAATATCATGTACCTTTAAAGAAGGTTTATCTTGGATTAAAGGGATCAGCTACAATTCGGAGTATAGCAACAGAAATGGGAGATCACAATATGGTTGTGACTGCAAAAATTTCCTTGTCGAATGTGTTAAACAAATTCAAGGAAGATTTGACGGAGTTGAATATTTTTACTTTTTATCCTGCTTGTACCCTGAAGTTGCTTACAATTTGAGTGTACCTAGTTTAACATCCATAGTGACAAGATTCCCATATCTGAGTGATGACATTAATGCTCAGGAACTTGATTTGGAATGGCGACAGCAAGCCATGAATCCTAAACTTAGTGCCAATATGAGCTTCATGGATTACTGGCATGTCATATTTTATTAAAAAAAAATGTGATAGGATCTCATACATACCCAGAGTTAAGAAAGTTCATTAGCATTCTTTTGTCGTTTCCGTATTCTAATGCATCGGTTGAGAGGGTGTTCAGACATTTACAACTAATAAAAGATGATCACCGATCAGCTCTCAAGCAACGAAGTCTGATAGGACTTCTTACTACTAAACTAACTATGCAGGCCAAGGGAAAAACTCGTACAGGAAGCTATGACCCTCCAAAAGCCATGATCAGCCTGCACCAGGAAATGAAGACTAATGCAGATGATGAAGAAACTCAACAACTACGAAATCAGTTTCTTGAAGCCCTTAAACAACAGTAACGGTTTGCTAAATCAAGAATCTGGTGACTCTTTTGCTATCCTCTCCTCCTCCCCCTCCTCCAATCAGATCGTCAGTTTGCCAGTAATTAATATGGTTACTCCTGCTAAAACCTGAGAAATATTCTGTAGTACACTATTCAAGAATCTATTATGTTTGCATCATGAATCAGAAAGATTCACTTTAAATATCTCATTTCTTGATCTAAAGTCTTTTCCTAATATATAGTATTTTCTTATTTACAAATATTTTGAGTAATTTCAGTTATATTCCTGAGTGTAAGTGACAGAAATCTGTATAGGTTTCATATTGCCCCCCCCCCAAGAAAAAAATATATAAAATTAGTTACATGTGAAAGAAAGGGCAGCGGCATGATTTTTTTTCTTTTTCAATTTTTCTGAATTTAAACTAGATACCCATGTATTTTGTTTCTGAGAGTAAACGTAATAAGATATATATATTTTTATTTATTTATTTATCCCCAATTGTTCTGTGAAATTTACTGTAAGCGCTTGAAATTAGTTAGTGCACTCTACTATTATTTTTTTCTTTATGTGAATGTCTAAAATTAGTTAAGGAAGAAATCAAGGAAAATGAAGTGGCTGTCAAGGAAAATCAGGGAATTTTGGCAGCCCCCAGTGCCCCCACAGGGAATTTTCATTTCAGTTAGTGGAAGCACTTGGTAACTCTTCACACCATAGCATATTAGAATTTGGAAAGCCCTTAGGTGAATCAAGTACAACGGTTTCATTGAAGTCTTATAAGCAAATATTATACAACAATTGATGGAACTCGAAGTTTCTGTAAACTTGTGGGTGCGGTTGTCAGTGGCCATTCATTCCGTATTTGCCAAAGAAGTTTCAAGGTCTACACGAAGCCTCTTACTCCTTTCAACGCTTCCGGCATTGAGGGTGACTCAGCCGCGAGGTCAACGCAGCCTGTGGTATAGACCTGGGTAAGAAATGTTTCTGGTAGAAACGGTAATTCTAAGCCGGCTGTCCGCGGTGAGCTAGACTATGGCAATTGACGTTTTTCTATGTTATTTACTGGTTACAATTTTGCCGTATTAGCTATGGAGGGGTGGGGGGCTTGCCGCGGAATGCTGGCTTAGACCTACCCTGCGTTAGGCAATTCAAGTAGCGTAGTCTTCAAAGGTCAATGACAGCTTAGTTACAGCCGGCCGACAAAATATTACTTTAAATTCTTGTAAAGCAAGTAAAATAACATAGAAAAACGTCAATTGCCATAGTCTAGCTCACCGCGGCTAAGAATTACCGTAAAACTAAGCATTCGCTCCGCGTCAGGTATTTCCTTTAAAATTTACTCCTTTCCTATAGTATTTTGGTTGCTTATCAAGAATTTACCATTGATTTTTTTGTAGATCGACTGTAATTAACCACAGAACTGACTGTTTTTGTATGCTGGCCATCCTGGAATGCTGTTGTGCATGCAGTTGTATAGGGGAACTTTTGGTAAAAAGTGGTTTCCTTTACCTGGGTGTTTTGGGGGGAAAGCTGAGCCCCCCGCCTAAGTAACAGCCTGTTAGGTTAGGTTAGGGTACGTTAGGTTAGTAAGGTTCCTTATATAATAGATTTCCTCAGCCAATCCCTTCGTGAACATATGGCTCCCTAATGGCTTTCATATTCGCGGAACCATTCCATACAGTCCGTGCAGAGCTATGACTTAGAAATACCAGCTCCTTAAATATAATAGGCATTTTAGAGGGGGTACAACCTAGTCAGACCTACCTTATCCTAACCTAACCTCAGATGCCATACCCTTTCCTGGCCAAGGGGGCTTTGCGCTTGGATAACCCCCTCCTTCCCCCCAAGTAAGCCATCCTTTGTATTTCTTGTTCATTTCCACCCTAACTGCTTAATGCAGTGTGGTATAGTACTGCACTCTGTTTGCGAAGGACGAAGAACTGTAGGAGGTAATTCTAAGCCGGTGTTCTGCGGTGACTAGACTATGGCCATTGACGTTTTCCTATGTTATTTTACTTGCTTTACAAGAATTTAAAGTAATATTTTGTCAACCGGCTGTAACAAAACTGTAATTGACCTCAGAAGACTACACGACGGTACCAACTAGTCCCCTCCACCAACGTATACAGTTCAAATGTAAATTACAGTTTAGCTGCAGCCAACCGGCAAAATATCTTAAACTCTTGTGAAACAAGTAAAATAACATAGAAAAACATCAACTGCCATAGTCTAGCTCGACTGGACACTATTCGAAGCTTTTGGTCGCGGCGAAGAAACGTAAACAGTAAACAAAGTTGCCATGTTTAAGTTCTGGTACATAACCACTAAGGGAGAAACTTCTCGATTCCTCCTGAAACCCCCCTAGCCGTGTTTAGTACTGGCACCTGGGGGCTCAAATGTATTTCACCATGTTCAGTACTAGCCCCTGGGGAATCAAATGTCCCTAAGTGCATTTTGCAAAATTGAAACTTTAGAAGGACCGGAAACAAACATTATCCCCCCAACCCCCCCTTTTTCCTCAGTAAGGTGTCAGCCTGTGTACCAAAAGCAGCGTTCGAAATAGCAGTAGTAGTGAAAGTTTTTGTCTTTGTAATGGCTACCTTTGTCATCTTGTTCCTCCTGTGTTTGTGTAAAGGTTTTTCATCTCTGTAATGTCGTGTACAGCAAAGTTTGGTCGCCTTCTCACCCCCCATGGTCTACCCCACCCAAAACCCTGAATTCCCAACGGGTCCCCCTTACCGTTAGCTATTCTTGAAAGTGTTTTACCCCACCCAAAACCCCAATTCCCAAAGGGTCCCCTTTACTGTCGGCTACAGTTCTAAGGTAAATTACAGCTTAATTACAGCCGGGCAAAAAAATGTTACTTTAAATTCTTGTTCACCAGGTAAAATTCTATAGAAAAATGTCAACTGCCATAGCCTAGCTCTCCATAGAATGTTGACTTAGTTTTACCCTGTAGGGTTAGAGGAGCTTAGGCCTAGTTGTTAAGGTGTAAGTATGAGGTAAATTTAGTACTCCGTAGAGAAAAGAATATGACAGGCTTGCTTACAGAATATTCTTGGGTTGCAGTGGATTCGTTTAGTGTTTAAACCCTGCATTGTATTTCTTATCCTATGGCAAATTTAATTTTTGTAATACTAACATAACTAATAGTAAAATAATCTTAGTAAAATCATTGTATAGTAAAATAATCTTAGTGAAACCATTGTATTGTATTTATTTTTGGTAAAACTTGACATTGTAAACCGAGTGGTTTTTATTTTATAAATGAGAAAATATTAATTTTAAGCAAACATAAACAAATTTAAAATGGCCACTCAAAGACAGAGGATGTGAACTGATCCTCTCTTTAGTGATTTTATAGATAACAGGTATGCCCTACCTGCATCTAACAAGTGTGGAGGGACCATGGAAAACTGGGGTTGATGGGTAGTGAAAATAAAAAACAAATGAATAAAACCCATGCAAACGGTAAAATATGCTTAAAACGACAAGAATAGCAGCTTAAAAAAACGTGTAGTAAAAAAAAATAATGAAAGACTAGAAATTACCGATAAGATAGGCAACGGTAAATGAGAGGGATACTTCATAACCTAACCTAACCTGGGATACCACATCCTACCCTGGGTGTTGGGATTTGCCCCTGGAATCCTGTTTGTTTAAACTGTGTCATTGATGCATGAGAGGATACATCAAATCTTAACAATACCAAATGCAACCTAACTTAGGGCACCACATCCTACCCAGCCAGGAGGATTTGCCTCCTCTGGAGCCCCCTTAACCTTACAGTACAGTAATTCCTTAAGTTTTGGAAAAGATTAAATCTGATGATAATGGTTGTAAATTGTTGCTACACCTGTTGGGAAATGGTGAAACCTCTTGTGTAGATCAGTGGTATGGTATTCTTGACGAGCTTTGCTGTGCCCAAATAACTGACAAAATTTCACCTGTGTGGTCTGTACAGAGGTGTTTTACTGTTTAACCCCCTCCCCAAAGCTTGATATTTTGTAACTAATTATTTCCCAGATGTACTTAATTTCTTCAGTCTCCCTCTTCACCAACCAGTCTTGCCTTCCTTTTTTTAAGAACCATTCAAATAAAACTTGCCTGCAAAAGCTGACCCAGTCCCAGACTACTTTAAAAGGTATTAAGGAAGATTTATGAGGTTTCATTGTCATTATGGACTACTTCAGGAAAATTAATTTTTAATATGCTGTGGCACCATTGGCATCTAAAGCCATTTTTTTTTTTCTAGGCAAATGGACCCACTTGTCATTGCCCCTATTTCTTGTTAAAGTCAAAAGTTATAGGTTTACCCACATTTCACAATCCACGTTGTCAAGCATTAGTTTTTGGCTCACACACTAAACAGTACAGTATACAGTATAGGAAAATCATTGTGCTAAAACAGGAAAATGTTGACTGTAAAGATATATTTAAGGAATTAGAATTAAATTTTATTTGTGCATAATTTTATTGAAAGAAACAGGAACTACAGTCATACTTTAAAGAAACTGCTCTACACTACAGTTAAATTTGAGCAACACAGATTGAATGTAGAATCTGGTAGAGCCCAAAGACTTTTAACACATTTACACATGTTCAGTGGAAAACTGATTGTTTCAAGCTATACAGAGATACATGTCAGCAATCATTCTGTGTTGTGTGAAAATTCTCCATTATGCAACTTTCCCTCCCATTTCCTATAAGGATATTGTTGATACTTTTACCTTGGAGCTCACCGCTTCTCACGTTGCTAGGCTGATAAGCTTTGTTATTAAATTTTGTTCCTTGATGTATTTAAACTTCTCTCCTGTTAATCCCTTGTTTGATTGTTTTTGTTCCTCAACTATCTGGTTGAATGAGTAACCATATCAAGACATCCAGCCTCTCTTCTTGCTGCCATGCACCCCTTGATCAAAATGGGATTGCTGTGCAATACAGTGTTATATTTTTTTATATATATCCAAGGCATATTTTATTACTTGGAGGTCTACATTTTTACAACACTTCATGCCAGATGTATTTCAGGTCACCTGCCTTTTTTATACTTATAACACTAACTATTTACCAACTGCACACTCCAGGTGTGAATAGAATGCATACAGTACAGTATACGCTAATGTATTCGGGTAACTATAAACTGGAAAATATTGCCCCCAAAAGGAAGTGTTTAAAGTAGCATGTTTAATTGCATAACTATGCAATGCTTACACCATGCAATGCTTACATCATGTCCAGTGTAGGCCTATTCTTAACATAATCAGGATGAAAGTAGAAAACTTTTCTTCATCACTAGGTAAGTTGGTTTCCAATTTAATGTAAAAGAAAATCAAATGGAAACATGATACTGAACTTTAAAAAATGAGTATTAAAGTGATACCCTTTGGCCAATCTTGAAATTTTCAGGATTAGACTAAGTACACATTGGAAGAGTTTAGTTCACATTGCATACATCAACAGCTGAAGTAAAAATACTTTAAACTTGGTGGAATAGTTATCTCAGAACTTGCAGGACTGGTAGAAATACCCTAGTGTTGTATAAAGTAGCTGTTGTATCTAAGTTTTTGGAAAACAAATTTATGACCCAGCATAAACTCTCTCACTGTTACCTAGTAATCATGTAATGTTAAGTGCAATGCAGTTACAGTCAAGTGATCTACTAGCCCTGCTGTCAGCAGTTCCCAGAGAGATCCCTCCATGGCACAACCTTCTGTGCCAGCCTCACGCCGAGAGCTGTCACCAGTTGGTAGTGTCCCTATCTCTTCACAGCTGGAGACTATCCAGTATCTCCTGCAAGCAAGAGGGTTTTCTCGCAGAGGAGTGACAGAGATGTCTGGCTATCTCAGTAGAGCTCTCTCAGCCATGTACCAAGGAAAATGGGCCATCTGCTTTGATTGGTGTTGCCGAAGGGATCTCTCTCCAGTCAGAACTTTTGTTCAGCAAATAGCAGATTTCCTAGTATTTTTCCCGTGGAAGAAAAGTCTTTTTGTGTCTGCCATCAAAGGCTACAGGGCTGCTTTGGGTTTGGTTCTGCACCTAAAAGATGTGGACCTGTCTTCTTGGGAAATCTCAATGCTACTCAAAAGCATTGAGCAGTCTTGTTCTCTTAGAGAACTTAAATCTCCTAGTTGGGATCTGACTCTTGTGCTTAGTAGTCTCATTCAGGCCCCATGTGAACTGTTATGGTGTTCATGTGGCAGACACTTGACCATTAAAATGGTCTTCTCACTGGCTTTAACTTCATCGAAGAGAGTGGGAGAACTCCATGGTCTCTCCTCTAATGTTAAACACACGAGGGGTTGGGGGTCCATAGCCTTTGAATTTATCCCGGAATTCGTAGCTGAGACTCAGAATCCTTCGGTTCATGATGACAGATTTGAATCCTTTTGCTTCCCTTCCTTGGGAGATTCCGTTGATAACGACCCAGATGAATTGCTCTTATGTCCTGTTGGGGCACTGTGTGGTTACGTAAGAAGTGTCCAAGAATACCAACTCCTCTGGGTCCATGAGGTTATTAGACATGCTTATAGTTCTTCTACAACCTCGGATTCTGACACAGTGCATGCAAGAGCGCATGATGTTAGAGGTGTAGGCCCTTCATTGGCTTTTAAGAGGAACATATCGGTTCATGGGATTTTGAAGGCTGGTACTTTTTCCTAGCGGGACAGTTTGTATCTTACCTAAGATGATGGTATGAAGTGAGAGTGAATGAGATGACCAGTCTTTTTTCCATTCCCTTTTCCCCCCCTTCTTCTTTACCCATGGGCAGTAGGAAGATTGGTCCATAATGAGCTGGAACTGGTTAAGTATAAGTGAGCGAGTGGCCTTTCTCTTAAAGGTTATTCTTACAAGAATATTTTTCTTGTAGAAGCTAGTCCTTCCTCTCTCTGACAAGGGGAGAGAGGAATGATAACAAACAAATTGGTGGCTAATGTAGGTTTGTTGTCTGAACAGATATAGCTCCTTAACTTCTACTTAAACAGTGTTTCTCCACATTGTGTATTGGCCCAGTAGTCTGACCATTTGGTAAACTTTTGTGTCTGATAAGTCAGAGGCATACGTCTCCTTCCTCTGCTTTATCCTAACCAGGTGTGTTGAACCTCCAGTCGGTTCAAGTCTTTCCTTTCTCCCCCACCAAAGGTGAGTCTATCCTCACATTAAGACCTAGGTTTGTTCTGCATATGAACAAATGACAAATTTTAATTGAGTTGTATTTTTCATAGCTAACAAACCCATGGTCTTAACATAAATTGACCACCACTTGCCACCCCTCAAAGTGATTCCCTGGGCTAGAAGAAACTGATGCATCATGGCTCTCTCAGGTGAAGCAAGGTCAGCTGATGCCTTCTCTCTCATTTGATTGACTGAACCCCGTTGCCATCAATACCTTGTTCTACAATTTTATATGATTCTTACCAGTTTCCAGCTGGCACTAGAAGGTTTTATCCTCATGTTAAGACCATAGCTTTGTTAGCTATGAAAATACAAATTTGTACTATTATATTTATAATATGCAAATGCCATGAACACTTGAAATTACACAAGAATATGTAAAATATGAAGGTTCACACTACAATTTATACTAGTGGCTCCTAATCTCCATCGGGTGTTTGGACTGATGCTGTAACATTTAACGGAATAGCCTAAGTCAGTTTTCTACATGACAGTGCTTTGCTTTAGCTTTCGTAACAGAGGTTTGTGCAATATGACTAGAAGTTCCAGTATTAAAAATATGCAATCACAGAAATTTGTAATTTTCACCTTTCTGAATGTTTTAGAAACTATTCAAAAAGATTGATATGGAAACCTTTTGTTCAACATTGTTGTCATTCCACAAGTTCACAAAAACCAGTTTAAATGTTGAAGTGTGTTGGATCCGTACTCACATACAAATAAGGGGAATGAAGAGGCACTAAGAGACATCTAACTGCCAGTGATGTGACCAGGTTGGATATATTGTAGCTATTTCAGTTATTGATTTCTTTTACTTTAAAACCCATTGTTTTAATGTATGAAGGTCTCTATGGATTAGTGAATCTGATAGTATCAAATTAAAACAAAAAACCTATTGTTAAATTGTGGTGGTCATTTCAAAAAGGGAAGAATCAAAAAATGAAGAAATTTTGTCTTCAAATTGAGCAACATCCATTTAACCTAGGAGTATTTGTTGAGTAACTCACATGACCTAACCCCAAAATGCATAACAGTTAAACTTGTATGTGATTGTACAATCTTCAACCAATAATGAAAGCCCATTATGAAGTTTTGTCAATCTTTTAAAATTTTTGGTTAATCCAATTATTACATCTTTTCTTGCATTGCTGCTTCTTAAATAAGATTTAATTCACCAGTATCATTTTTAAAATCCCTTTTGGTCAACCTTGTAGGAGTTAGGAATGTTAAGCCAGTGGTATGGTATTATTATTGAATTAATAATAATAAAAATTATAATAATAACAACCTTATTTGATAAGACATTGGTGTAAGTTGGTATGTAAATATTTTGTCAAGCCTCTCTTGGTCCATTTCAACTTGCAGACTGTAGTCAGTTGAGGGAACGTGCATATCCTGGTTTTTACAATAGCAAAAGAGACATTTTTTTTGGACACAACCCTAAAACTCTTCCAAAAGTGTCCCCCATCATCTGTCATCCTTAGAGCTTTGTGTAGTATTTTGTGAAATATGAGTGTTGCATACTTTAGGAACAAAGCTACCTCTTCCTTACCGCCATCTTGGCTATTCCTGATGCCCCCAATTCCTTGTAACTTTTTTTTTTTTAACCGGACTCCAGCAGGCGCTAGGGAGTTTTCCCTTACGTTAAGACCGGAGGTTTGTTAGTTATGAAAAATACAATTGTTCCTACACAAATACAAACCCTTGATCCTTTACATATGGGGAATACTTTCGGCATAGCTGAACTGGCCGCTAAAGACTTACAAGGCATGTATTGGTATTACTACCAGCTGGGCATGTGGTTGGTAACAGTGGGAAGCCCCACGGTACCAACCGCCCAGATTCACGCATTCACTTTACTTTCCGGCCTCGTCTGAAGTTGATGTGTTTTCCTGACTCTCTGCTTGGACTTCCCTGGATGCTAAAGCTTCAACCTTCTCACGGTGTGTTTGTTCCTGTTTGCATTTTGGCTTATTCCCCTGTGTATTTGTGCGTGTTTGTAATATGGATGATCTTTTACAAACCCATGACTTGGATAAGCCTGTGCACCAGATTTGCCCTGGCAAGGACAAGAAATGCCGTTCCTTCCGCTTTAGTGCAGAATCCGACCCCCACTCCCTTTGCTTGGAATGTGTAAAGGGAGCAAGGACCCCCCCTGATTGTTCTGTTAATGACCCCTGTGATGAGTGTAGGCTTTGGTCCCCCCGAGCAGTGGGATAGGTACTCTCGGAGGCCCAGATACAAACAGAAGGAATCTAAGGTGTCGGAGGGGCTGTCTTCGGCTCCTTGGACTCCAATAGTGGTTAATCCTTCTCAGTCTTATCTGAGTCCCGATGGCCTTCCCTTGCTGCTCTGACGGAATCTATCTCCCTGCCCCCTGTGTCTGCATCCGCGGTCACAGAGGAGGCGAGATCGGTCGACCTAGCCTACACTCCTCTCAGTTCTCCCCCTCACCCAGAGTCCCTGATCCCTGGGTTGGTGGGGGGGCCGCCCCTGCCACCTTTGTCTTCCTCAGGTTTGGTTTCTGTGCCGGGTTTGAGTCAGCTGTGGGAGTCGCTCGGGATGGTTGGCAACCCTGATCTGCCTTCGCTCCTCGAGCATATCAACTCTGCTGCGCAGGCGGGAGTATTGCTCCCTCCCCCCACTACTCACATGGTGGAGGCTCTTACGACCACCACCGTTACTGCTGTGCTGCCGAGGAACGTAGTCACTTTGGTGGGCACTTGTCATGCATATTGTGCGGTTCCTACCCCTTCTATCTCAGTGTCGACGCTGGCCGGTCCAGTCTGTTCGGTCACTCCGCCACCTCCCGGCTATGCTGTCACGCCTCCTGCCTCGCTTCCACCATTACCCGTGCCATCTCCGGACCGCCCCACGTTCCCTGCGTTGCCTATTGCTCCTGACACCGGACGCTCTCAGCATGTATCACCTCGACCAGTTGCTCCTGTTGCTGTCCCTACCCCAGTTTCTGTTGACCCCTGGTCTGTCTTTGGTAGACGGGGGGACGCGGTCTTATCTCTACTTGACAAGAAAAAGAAGAAGAAACGTGCTCATCAATCATCCCCGTCCTCGTCTTCCTCTTCGTCTTCATCGTCATCCTTGTCTTCGTCTTCCTCTTCCCCTCCCTCTTCTCCTCCCTCTTCTAAGTCCAGTTGGGCTAGGAAGGGGAGGGCAGTTGCTCCCCCCTCTAAGAAGACTCACTCTTCTAAGGAGGCGCAGTTCTCCCCTCGGGGAAAGACTGCTGGTTCTCTTGCTGAGAAGGACACCTCAGTACCCTCCTCAGACGGTTCGGGCTTCGTCCTCCTGGACTGGTTCCGTTTCGGTGCTTCCCAAGCATGTGCAGCTGAAGGCACGGTCTCCTATGGGAGACCGCGCAGTCTCGACTCCGTTGTGAGTTCGAGCACGGAACGGGAGAAGAGGAAGAGCCTTCGTGCTTCTCCTCCACCCAAACCGTCGCCCTTGCCCAAATCGGACGAAGGTTCAGTGGGGAGGGTGCCCAAGGATGCCTCGTCCCCGAAGACGTCGGGAGGAACCACGAAGGGGTCCCCACAGCCTCCTCCATCTGTTTCGACGCCGAAGAAGGCCGGAACACGCCCGGATGATAGGGACAGCGGCCTCCAATCGGCAGTTCGCGCTCCTGTGTGGACGCCCGTCCAGCGTTGGAGCGTGGATTGGCTGTGAGGAGACCGTCCCCTAATCGTCGTGATGGTCACTCGCCCAGACAAGTAAGTCTGTCTAGGCCCTCTCACGATCCTCCACTGTGGGTTGGGGACCATGAGGGGTCCGTCGCCTCCATTGGATATAACAGTGGACGCAACGGTAGTGTTCACTCTGTCTCTCCCACCCCATGAACCTCCTCGGGATTCTCCAGGAGGAAACAGGGTTGGTAGGATTGCTGGGGCTGAGGCCCTTGGGCAATCGACTTCAGGCACGTCCAGCCCTCCCTCGCTCCAAGCGAGCAAGAGGTTGCACGCTTCTGTTATGTGAGGCAAAGAGACGGGGTCTGTCTCGGGCTCTCCTGTGGGTGAGGCCTTTCCAGATGACCGTCTCTCGGAGGGTCCTCTTCCGAGAGATCCGGACACTCCGGAGATGCAGATGTCTTTTATAGAGGTCGTTGCGCTGGTCCATCAGTGCAACGGTCTGGAGGAACCGCTTCCAGCTCCTTTAGAAGAACAGTCGTCCAGGCTGGAGGAGTTCTACGCTTCCAAGAGGGAGCCCAAACCCTCTCTTGGTCTACTGTGGTCTCCCTTGGCGGACAGTGTACTCAAGGAGGTGAACGACTTTGTCTCCGGACCATTGTCTTCGCTTCGCTCGACTCAGTCCACCAAGCTGTTACCTCCCCCTCTCCCAAGACAGAAGTAGTACTACGTTCCATCGGAAGGTCCGCTGTAGCAGAAGATCGTGGAACCAGGGCTGACTCGTTTAGCACCTGGTGCCACTTCGGCTCAGCTGACGGGAAAGCAGGCGCTTCTCTTGCAAGCTGAGCTGAACGCTTTGGAGGGTACGGCTCTGTCTGCCCTCCAGGCGATCTCTTGGCTCGACAACTGGGCCTTCGCGTTGTTGAGAATTGTGTCTTTGTCTGCTCAGAGGGAAGACCCGACCTTCAGGAGTCTTTGCCAGTCTGGGGGTAAGGCTATCTCCTTTATAACCCATCAGATTGCAAACCTCTGGGCGAACCTGGTACTGAAGAGAAGGGATGCAGTGTTATCCCAGATCTTCAGATTGGTGGGCACCGAAGCTGCAGTTTCTCTGCGTAATGGACCCATTCTGGACTCCACCTCCCTCTTCCCCAGGGGAGAGGTGGATGCTGCGGTGGACAAGAGAAAGGTCGATGAACGTGACCGTCTTGTCCATCAGGCAGTGACGAAAGGTGTTGTGCAACCCTCTCGTCCTGTGGCCTGGTCGGTGAACCAGGCTAGCACCCCAGCCCTGAAGAAGTCTGGTGCCTCGACAGGCGCTCGTGGTAAAGTCCAGCCCTCTGCTTCTTCGCCTCCGTGGAATGAACTGCAAGGTCCCTTTTGCCAACCTGTCCCCCCCAAGAGGAAGGGTAAGGCAAGGAAGAAGAGGGAAGGAGCACACTAGGGGCAGCGAACCCCCTCAGTTGCTGCCGTTGGGGGGTGGGGGGGGGGGCTATCAAGCCATTGGGCAACGTGGCAGCGATATGGAGTGGAGAACTGGTTGGTGGATGTCGTCCGGGAGGGATAATCTATACCTTCAAGTTGCCGCCTTCCCTCACCGACACTCCGGTCCAGTTCCCATCTTATCTACTAGACCCCCTGAAGAAACAGGCCCTTCTCCAGGAGGTCGAAGCTATGTTGAGCAAGGGAGTCATCAAAGTCGTCGAGGATTGGTCCCCGGGCTTCTACAGCAGGATCTTTCTCATGGAGAAAGCTTCCGGCGTCTGGAGGCCGGTGATCGACCTCTCTCCCCTGAATCGTTTCGTTCGCCAGACACGGTTCAAGATGGAGACGGTACGGGCGGTACTGTCGGCCATCAGGGAGGGCGACTTCTTGCTGACGGTCGATTTGATGGACGTGTACTTCCAGGTGCCAGTTCATCCATCGTCTCATCGGTACCTTCGTTTTGTCCTCAACGGAGTGGTCTATCAATTCAAGGTTCTCTGTTTTGGTCTGTCCACCTCTCCGCAGGTGTTCACAAGAGTGTTCACCCTCATTTCTGTTTGGGCCCATTCACGCAGGATATGCCTACTGCAGTATCTCTACGATTGGTTGATCCTGCCAAGCTCCCACTTGCAGTTGCTGCAGGACAGAGATTGTCTCCTCGAGTTGTGTCGCGAACTAGGTGTCGTGATCAACTTCCAGAAGTCTGATCTCACCACCAAACAGAGGACTCAGTACCTGAGCATGCTGATCGATACGGCAGCAAGCAGTCTTTTTCCTTCTCAGGCTCGGATCAGCATGTTCAGGAAGGTGGCAATTCGTGATCGGACACCTGTCGTCCTTGGAGAAACTCATTCCACGCGGTCGGCTCTACCTTCGGTCTCTCCAGTGGAGACTGAGGGACTTCTGGGATCAGTCTCGGGAACCCCAGTCGGTTCTCGTCCCCATCTCTCAGGAGGTGAGGGACGATCTCGCCTGGTGGTTGAACGACAGGAACTTCTGCATAGGGTCACCTCTGTCCTCTCGCCCTCCGGACATGCTTCTCTTTTCAGATGCATCAAGGGAGGGCTGGGGTGCACACCTGGAGGAATTGCTGACTTCAGGTGTGTGGGACCAACAAGACAGGCACCTTCACATCAACATCCTGGAGATGAAGGCAGCGTTCTTAGGTCTTCAGTGCTTCCAGGACTGTCTGATGGGACACTTGGTGGCGTTGATGAGCGACAACACAACTGTGGTGGCATACGTCAACAAGCAAGGGGGTCTGGTCTCCTGCACTCTCCACGAGTTGACTCTGCAGGTGCACCAATGGGCAGTTGCCCACTCTGTGGAGCTGTCGACCAGGTACATTCCAGGCAAGAGGAATGTTCTGGCGGACACACTCAGCCGTCAGGATCAGGTAGTGGGGTCCGAGTGGTCCCTCCATCAGAGCATGGCAAACAGGCTCTTCAACCTGTGGGGGCACCCAGTAGTAGACCTGTTCGCCACCCGGTACAACAGGAAACTTCCAATCTTCTTCTCTGTCATACCGGACCCGTGGGCAGCTGCAGAAGACACCTTCCAACACTAGTGGGACAACCTCGAAGTGTATGCCTTTCCCCCGTTCTGTCTCCTTCGCCCAGTTCTCAGTAGAGTTCTGGTGTCGAAGAACCTTCGTATGATCCTGGTGGCCCCCGGACGCAACCTGCTGGCTCTGCTCTCCGAGGTTCCGAGAGAGCTTCCCCTCTGGCACAACCTGCTTCATCAGCCACACATAGAACGGTACTACCAGGCCGTGGGCTCATTGTCTCTTCTCGCCTAGAGGTTATCCACCATCTCTTGCGAATGAGAGGCTTTTCTCACTGAGCAGCGACAGAAATGGCATGATACCTCAGGAAGTCCTCAGCAGCAGTTTACCAAGGTAAGTGGGTCGTCTTCTGTGGTTGGTGTTGTAGACGGGGTTTCTCACCGGTCAGAGCCTCTCTTCAGCAGGTAGCGCATTTCCTCATATATCTTCGTCGTGAGAAGCTCTTATCAGTTTCAGCGGTAAAAGGACACAGGTCGGCCTTAGCCTTGGTCCTGAAGTTGAAAGGCATCAATATTTCATTCTCCCTGGAAATATCTTTGCTGATGAAGAGCTTCGAACAGTCTTGCCCACCCAGGGAACTCAGGCCCCCTGAATGGGACGTGTCTCTCGTTTTGTGGAGCCTGACTCGTGCCCCTTACGAGCCACTGTGAGAAGCCACTGACAGGGATCTGGCTCTCAAGACCGTCTTCCTGCTAGCCCTGGCATCGGCGAAGAGGATTAGTGAATTACAGGGACTTTCCTTTGCAGTTAAACATTTGAGGGGATGGGCATCGGTGACGCTCGAATTTGTCCCGGAGTTCGTAGCGAAGACTCAAAACCCAGTGGTCCCTGACGCTCGGTTTGAGTCTTTCACGATCCCATCCCTGAGTGACCTTGTAGACAATGACCCTGTTGAGTTGCGGCTCTGTCCTGTACGGGCGCTACAGCACTATCTGAAGAGAATGTGGCACCTCAGGCCTGAGTGTCGACGACTCTTCGTTAGCACTGGGACCCCTAAGAAGGAGGTGTCCAAGAACACGATCTCTTTCTGGCTTCGTGAGGTTATGCAACGGCTGGAGAGGACGATACCAGCATCCTACGCCCCCGTGCTCACGAAATCAGAGGGATTGCGTCCTCTTTAGCATTCAAGAAGAACCTGTTGGTTCAACAGGTACTGAAGGCGGGGGTGTCACGCCAGACCACATTCACCTCTTTTTACCTAGGGGACGTTACCCATCGGTCCTTGGATACCTTCTCCTTGGGACCAGTGGTGGCTGCTCAACAAGTTGTGTAATTTACCCAGCTCCTGTATAGGACAGAGTTGCATCTCATCTGTTGTACGTGCACGATTGGGCGTGAAAGGTGAGTGACTGGCTCTCTCTTCCCTCCTATCATCCAACTTTTACCCTCGGGCAGAGAGTTTATGCCGTACAAGCTAAACCAGACGTCTGATGCAGTTGAGTTTCATTCCTTGAGTATCCTAATCTTTGTTGCCTTCCAGGTACACATTAGATGTAATGTCCCCTCTTTCCCCTGCAAGGCGGGGAAGGGTTTGCGGGCTAATTACCAAACCCATTCCTTATGTTGGTCCTTAGTCCCCAATGTTTCCCAATCACCCCTTATGTGGCTGAAAAGGATTCTCTCTGGCTTTCACCTCGCTGTGTGCTCGTTTACCTACCGTAACCTTGCCACAGCAAGGACGGTCTAGTAGACTGGTCCACGACACCACAGTTCTCACAACAGTGATCACGGTCCGGTAGCCATGTCCTCCTGGCTCTTACCCCAGGAGAACACAAGTTGCGGTTGAACTTCCAGTCATTCAGAGACCTACACAGATTCCTCCTACTGAATCTTGAGTCCCCGTATGTAAAGGACCAAGGGTTTGTATTTGTGTAGGAACAAATCTCATTTTTTAAAAGTAAAATGCATTTTTCCTAACATACAAACCCGAGGTCCTTTACTCAGGTTACCCACCTCAGCCTTCCCACAATCTGCCCTAGACCAGAAAGTAAAGTGAATGCGTGAATCTGGGCGGTTGGTACCGTGGGCTTCCCACTATTACCAACCACATGCCCAGCTGGTAGTGATACCAACACATGCCTTGTAAGTCTTTAGTGGCCAGTTCAGCTACGCCGAAAGTATTCCCCATATGTAAAGGACCTCAGGTTTGTATGTTAGGAAAAATGCATTTTACTTTTAAAAAATGTGATATTGATTTAAAATTTGTCATTTTTCACAAACATATTGAACAGTAAAGCAAGTCTACACATGATCTGGATCTTATTCCACTACAGTATTATTCCTTAAGGTACAGAATTTGCAAACAAACTGGCTTCGTTGCAGTCTTTTTTTTTATTAATTGGTAATTCTCCTATACAGTACATTATATCTCAGAAACTTGAATATGTTCAGCCCATCTTGATGAAGGATAATGATTTACACAAAACTTAAACTTACTCGTACTTTGGTAGACAGTCATTTCAACTGTATTGAGTCACACTTTAATTTTTCTGAGTTTTATTGACATGCTGTATTGTATTGTCTTGAATTTTAAGACTTGAGAGAATCTTTTATTGCAGATTAGCATTTCTTATGGCATTCATCAGAGTAATTAATGTCTGCGATCTGGACTTTTTGTTTATACAGTAGGCTATCTATATTACTCTATGACTTTTGTTTTCTCTAGTTATGTTTCCTTTTGTATTGTGTGTTTTCTGATACTGTATTTATGGCCTCATGTATGTACCTCCACCTTCCATCAACATCCACATCAAATTTAAGGTTATTTTTCTAAAGTTCTGGTCTTGATTATAATATCCAAATGAGAATCCCACTTTAAATACATTATGTTCAAGACAGTTTCCACCCGATTCTTTAATTTCCCATCCAGTTGAACTGTGAATTAGATTCACCCTCTCATCTGCCAAAATTATGGATGTTCTGTTGACTTCAGATGCAACCGTATAACCAGATCTTTTAAAAATTGGTGTTTTCTTTCAATTGTAAATTCTTGTTTGCCAAACTACTGAGTTCAGTAAAGTTTTTTACTGGCTCTCCCTATATTTGGATTACTCTTATCAATTAATTGTTTGTTAATTTGGCTCCAGCTTCATCAAAACCAAATCAAAGCCAGTTCATCTGACAGATGTCTTGTTCTTAACATTTTAAAGATCCAGTTTCTCTTCACTGCAAGGTGGCTGGTTTTTTTCATGATGACTCCTTCACATCAGCTCTTTGGCTTTAGGTTGTACTTTGGTAGTGTTTTGTCACCACTGAACAGAGAAAAAGTCCCTCCATGTGGTCAAATGATGTCAGTACACAAAAGGTACACTCTACACTGTAGGGATTAGTGGTCCATGAATTGATGGGACTGCTGCTTTCCCTCAACTGCCAAGCTGTGGGCTTCTATTATGCTGCTTATGATTTTTCATCGTGTAAGTTCAGATTAGACCTTTTTTTTCAGTAGTTTAAAATACTGAAACAAGTAATTTAAGTTGATTTAAGAAATAATTTTTATCATTAATGAATACTTAAACAATAACACTGAGTTTAACATTCCCAATGCACATAGGGATGCCATGTAGGGTTTGTTCTTCATAAATACCTGCATACTATATTCGGTCTTATTCAGTACTGTATGTTCATCTCTCAAAATTTAACAATTAGATAAATTTGAAATCCTAAGGGTTCAGTAAAATTTCTTTCAAGTATTTGTTTTTGATACATTACTTGTTGAAATTAAGACCATCATAACCTAAGAGTTGGTGTAATCAGCTTTTAATTTGTCATTGTCAGGTTCATTATTCCCCGTTATCTGCCATTTTTACTTAATAAAGAAGTTTGGTTTTAGATGTAGAGTTAGATTGCTGGCAAATGAGTATACAGTATTTGATTTAGGTATGGTAATTGTAGTTTTGGTTGCTTTATCAGCAGTACAGTAGTGCTAATATATATAAACATTTATACCAGCTTTACATCATTTGTTGAACCAAGGGATTTTAAGGACAATAATTTTGAAAGGCTTCTAAATCCTCAGAACCGAATGGAGGTTTGGCTCACTTCCTGACCAAAGATAGGACATAGAAAGGAGTCGTATGCCTCTGATCTGTTAAGCAAAAGGTTACTTTACAGCTAGACATACGGGCTAAGAGACAATGTGAACTCTTGCCTATGTTGTGTCTTTGAGGAAGGTAAAGAACCTGTAAATGTCGGAGACAACAAAACAGAGGTAGTGACTTGCTTTTATAAGGAATTTATTTTGTGGAAGAGCAATCAAAATATAGCCAAATAGAATGGGAGCTCACTCACCTGTATCTAACCAGTTCCAGCACATGAAGGATCAAATCTCTCCACTGCCTGAAGGTAGAGGAGAAAAAGAAAGGGAAAGGAAGAAGACCAGTCATCCCATTCACTTGCACTTTACATCTTACATAACCAACATCTTAGGTAAGATACAAACTGTCCCGCTAGGGCATTGGATGAGCTACACAACTTGTTAAGCAGCCACCACTTAACCAAAGGAAAAAGTGTCCAAGGATCTGTGGGCAGTGTCCCGCAGATGGATATGAACGTGGTCTGGCGAAGCCATGTACTGTACAGTGCTGGAAAGCGATGGAAGGGCCTAGGCCCCTAACATCATGTGCTCTCGCATGCACTGTATTGGCATCTGTATGTGAAGTAATACTATAAACTTGTCTAATCACCTCAAGTAGCTAAAAGGAGATGGTATTCTTGGACACTTCTTTTTTGTTCCAGCCTGTGCTAACAAAAAGTCTCTGACACTCGGGTCTAAAATGCCGAGTCCTTTTTAGATAGCTATGCAGCACCCTGACAGGACATGAGAGTAATTCCTCTGGGTTGTTACCAACAAAATCACCAAGGGAGGTTATTGATAAAGACTCGAATCTGTCATCATGAACAGAGGTATTCTTAGTCTTAGCTATGAATTCCAGGACAAATTCAAAGGTAACGGACCCCAACCGTTCGTGTGTTTAACATTAAAAGAGAGTCCATGAAGTTCACCAACTCTTTGATGAAGCCAAGGCCAATAAGAAAATCACTTTGAGGATTAAATTTCTGCCTGATGAAACCCATAAGGGTTTATATGGACAGCGAGTGGGACTGCTAAGCACCAGGGTCAAGTCCCAATTAGGAGGTTTAAGATCTCTCAGGGAAAAGGACTGCTCAACACTTTTGAGAAGAATAGAGATTTCCCACGAAGAAAGGTCTACATTTTCCAAATGCAGAACCAATCCTAGAGCAGCTCTATACCCCTTGATGGCTGACATACAAAGATGTTTCTCAGTACAGAGAAAAATGAAGTCCACTACTTGTTGAATAGTAGTTCTAACCAGAGAGAAACCCCGTTGGTGACACCAATCACGGTAGACGGCCTGTTTTCCCTGAGATAAACAGACATCTCTGTTGCTGCTCTGAGAGGAAAGCCTCTCGCTCGCAGGAGATACTGGATAGTCTCCAGCTGTGCAGAGATAGGGGCCCTACTGATCGATGAACCTCTCGATATGTGGCTGACAAAGAAGGTTGTGCCAGGTGGAATTCTCCCTCGGTGCATCGGTTAGCAAGGCTAGGAGATCAGGATACCATTTTGTGTGTGACCATAAGGGAGCCACCACGGTCATCCTGAGGTTCTGAGAAATCTTCACTCTGTTGATTACTTTTCGGATTAGGCAAAAGGAGAGAAAGGCGTAAGCGTCCATGTTGTTTCAAGGGTGTTGTAAGGCGTGTTCTTCCATAGCCTGTGGATCTGGAACGACCGAACAAAATACCTCTAGTTTTCGTTGTATCTTGTTGTGAAAAGGTCTACTGTTGGCCTTTTTGCTATCTCTTGATGTAGTGACCACTCTGCCACAACGTTCAGTTTGCCTGGGATGTATCTGGCTTAGAGATCCACTGAGTGAGTTACTGCCCACTGGTGTAAATGTATTGTCAATTCATGGAGCTGGCAGGACACTAGCCCCCATTTGTTGACATAAGCTACCACTTTAGTGTTGGAGGAAGCTTTACCCCCTGAAAGAGCAGAGGCCAGCAACATCAATTACCATGTCTCCCGAACCTGTTCTCGAAACGTCTAAAGACGAAGCAATAGAAGAATGAGGGGGAACAAAATTTTCCAGAGCAGAAGGTGCAATAAAAGAAGATTTTGTCAAGGAAGAGATAGAACAAGAAGGTATTGATGTGTCTGCTGCCATTGGGGGGTGAGAAACCAACCCAAGATGGCGCTGCCGATTCCCTCTTATATCTCCTCGTCTTACCAGAATTCTTCCATTGCCAAGGAGACCCAACTATGACACTCGAAACAAGGATTACTTACGCTACAAACTTCAGGTCTGTGCCTGCTACAAGTGGTATGGGTGTCTGTATCCAAGGCGGCCAAGTAACGAGAACAAGGGTGGTTAGCAGTCCCCGGGCATCTTCTCTGAGGCCTGGATTGCTTAGATGATTCATGGGTTTGCATTTCTAGGAGTGCAAAATACACACAAAAAAACACGATATCAGCATTTCTAGGAGTGCAAAATACACACACAAAAAAAAAAAACACAATACCTCACAGAAAAATAGACAAATAAAAAGAGAATGAAAAAACCAGAATGCCAAGGTGTAAAATGGCAGGAAGTACTAAAACAACTGGCTTCTTGGCTAGAGAGGCAGTGATGCTGTCTTGCTATGAAGGCGGTTAGAGAGAAACTGATACATCACAGAGTTGTTGGCGAAGCGAGGTCGGCCTGCACCTCCCTCTTCACCCCCCAATGGCTGTCAGCTGTTGCCACCAAATCCTTGTGCTTTCTTAACTGGACTGAAGCAGGTGCTAGAGAAATTCCACTCCGTTAAGAATTCAGGTTTGTTATGGAAAATACAAATTGATTAAAAATTTGGTTTTGCAACAGCATGTAATAATAGTAACTGCCCACCATCTAGCACACAATTCTGATATGAAAACGGGTGCACTAGTGGGTAAAGAAAATTGGCATGTTTCATCACACAATATTGCAGCAAATCCTACACCCAATGGAGATTTGGATCAGTCGGTAAAAACCACATGAAATGAGCGTTTACATGAAGTGTTACATTGTATGTAGCTTATTGTAATTTTTAGGTAGATACTGTACTACAAATATGTAAGGCCTATAGACAAACTTTACACATAATCCCAGAAGGGAGGAATCCCAGTGTTGGAGGAAGTGTTTTGTTTACATGTCTTCACAAAAATTCTGTTACCTCCAGTTGGGATTGTTGGTAGATGATTGTTTATAAAATGTCTCTCTCTCTGACTGAAAAAGCTGTTAGTCAGTGAGTCACTTGCCTTAATATGTTGCACTTGTATGGTTGCCAAGTCATGGTGAAGAGAGAGAAGGAAGCTTGCCACTTTACACATGTATGGATTTATTTGAAGAGAATTTGAATACACCAGTGCAGACTCTCATTCACTGTGACTCCCATTTAAGCATTTTAATGCTGAGCCTTATTTATTTGGCTTCCACTTTCTGAAATTGTGAGAACATTTGCTTTGTGTAGTAACAGTTACAACTCCACTAGTTGTATCAAGTTTAGCACATTTTTGTTCCACCTTTTTGTATGCAGTGTGTGCTCTCCAGTTCAAATGTGTATACAAGATTAATCCTAAGAGCTTTACCTTTTGGCTGGTAGAAATGATTGTTTCTCATTCTATCAAATTGTTTATCATTTTTTAGTTCAGTTTCATAATTCTTTAACCTTCAGTTATCCTTATAAGAAATGGCTGCTTTTGTTTTTTCTGTGGAAATTTGTATGCCTACTGACCATTTATCCACTTTTGTGATTGCAGTATATTAAGAACATGCTAAATATATCAAGTTCGAAGCATGTAGAATTTGGCAGCCATCCTTTTCCAAACTTTTTCATTCTTCCTTTTGATAGTTTATTGCTAGAGGAACAAGGTGCCATTCAAAACACTGCCATGTTGGATGCAGTTATTCAGTGTATGCATGTAAATAAATAATATTTATAGACCAAGATATGTATAGTGTTGACATTTACATGAGTAAGGGTAGGTGTCCTTCAATCCCATTGTTGTATAGAATTTTCAATAAAGCATATCTTCAGGTAGTACAGTAGAGCCCCCTATTCGCGGTCTCACTATTTGTGGATTTCTCTGTGGAACGTACATACACATTATTCATGGAAAATTCGCCCATTCGCAGCATTTTTCACTGGGAAATATTCACTTATTACTGTATTTTTGTATCATTACTGTATTTTTGTATCATTTTCATGACTAAATGCATTTTTTGTGATAAAATTATTAAAATACTCAGGTATAAGCATTTTACGAAGGTTTTTTGTGTTTAAACTATCAAAATAGGCATTTCTGAGTGTTTTTAGAGGGGTTTTAAGTATTCGTCGATTTTAGCTATTCACGGGGGTTGCGGTATGCATCCCCCACGAACACGAGGTGGTTTACTGTTTAGCCAATTGGATGTCAAAAACCATTGCAATACTACATTTATTTATCATAATTTTTGGCTAAATAATGGGTTTGCATATGAAAAAAAAAAAATTTACTTCTTGAAAATTTACGGAAAACTTAAGTTTTTTTCAAAATATTTATTAATTTTCATCAGTCTAGTATCACAGTTTAGTTGGGACAGCTTTGATGTCCAGATATTTTGAACTAGAGAAGAATTTTTGTTGAGGTAATGGATTGGCTAATGGAATTAAAACATGAAAGTCAAGTCTTGAAGCAGCAAGCCCATTCAGCATGTAAGAGACCTGTCGCACCGACCTCGGTCTCTTTCCAGCACACGTGTGTGTTCATGTGTGCGTCATCCATCAGAGGGGACAAGACAGAACAAGAGCATCCCATTTTTTCTCACTCGCGGAACGCAGTTTCTGCCATACAATATTTCCGTCTGTTTCTCCCTAACCATTGTTATCTTGATTTATGTACAATCACCACTAATTGCATTGCCATACAAGCATTCTAATCACGTACTCATAATGTTCACCGAATCTTCTGTATCAAACAGTATGTATTTCTCTGTTTGTGAAGATGCCAAATGTCTTGCCATTTCACATATATTATGCTACTACATTGTATCATTAATCTGTCTCGAATCTCATGCAATTGGCCATATGTAGAATTTCCTGGCCTTTCCACTGATATATGTTTTATCACTGTATGTTTATTGTCTCTCTCACAATCGCCATCTGTTTGTCTACCGACAAACACAGATGCCCGAAACATTACCTCTGTTTTGTTCTGTCTGTGTGTAGATGCTGCTTTTCCGTCCGCACAGTCCAATAACATCTTGGAAGATTCTGTACATTCATGCAGTAAGGAACTACCAATAAACCATTCAACACCCAGCCAGTATGTCGCTCAATCCCATCCTTACACTTTTCAACGCCGAAGGTGCATTTGTCGAACCTGAAGATGAGGCCATTCTCTTGCAGGCGCTGCAGGACCGTCCGGATGTGTCGCAGGTGCTCTTTGGGGGATCTGGAAAAAATTAGAATATCGTCCATGTAACAGATGCAGAAGTTCAGATCCTCCAGGATACTGTCCATCAGCCTCTGGAAGGTTGCCCTGCGTTCCTCAGCCCGAAGGTGGAGAAGGCGAAGACGTAGGACCCAAAGGGTGTGATGATGGTGGTTTTGGGGATATCCTTTGGAGCAACTGGTACCTGGAAGTAAGATTTCAAAAGGTCTAGTTTAGAGAATATTATGGCCCTGTGAAAGAGGCCGTGAGATCTTGCATGTTTGGTAGGGGGTAGTGATCTGGTTCAGTTGCGAGGTTGAGCCGCCTGTAGTCGCCGCAGGGTCTTCAGGAGCTATCCGGTTTCTGCACCATGTGGAGGGGAGAGGCCCACGGGCTGGAGGCCTTCTTGCATATGCCCATTCGCTCCATCTCGGCAAAAGCGTCCCTGGCCTCCTGAAGGCGCCGAGGGGGAAGCCTCCAGAACTTTGTGTGTGTTGGGGGGCCCTTTGTCTTAATGTCGTGGTAGATTCCATGCTTTGCCGGGGCCCCGGGTACCTGGCGCAGTTCGGGCTTGAACATGTCGGGGAACTCCTTCAGCAGCTGGGCGTACTGGTGTGGGGCGACAGAGCAGATGGTAGGCACGCTGGGTCCTGGCGCCAGGGGGAGGGACTGGCAGGAGTCAGTGTCTAATAGACGCTTGCGACCGACGTTGACTGCCAGCCCAAAGTGGGCGAGGAAATCCGCGCCCAGGAGTGGGGTCTCAAGTCCGCGACAATAAAGTTCCACGTATATCTCCGGCCAAGGATGGAGATCGACAGGAGCCTGGTGCTGTAGGAGAGGATGGGGGACCCGTTGGCAGCCATCAGGAAGGCAGCCGGGTCCGGCGGGCGTTTGCGGTCCTCCCTGGATGGCGGAAACACTGATCGAACGGCCCCAGTGTCAACCAACATCATCCTGCCGGAGACGGTGTCGCGGACGTAGAAGCCTAATGGTTTTGGGCTCCTGGGTTCCTCTGCTGCCATGGCAGCCTATTCTGTTGGCCGCCGCCTCCCCCGTTTTTTGGATGGGCGAAAGAGCAGGGGGGTTGGGAGTTCCGGGCGTCCTTGCCATACCGCTGGTGGTAGTGGCAAGGCCCCGGTGGGTTTTTCTTGTGGTGGTATGCTGGCAGCCTCCTGGTGACGGCGCTTATCTCCTCCTCCGCGTTATCCTCCAGCTGGAGGGAACTGATGGGGTGTGCGGGCGTGGATGCCTGCTTCGCTGCCCTTGCGGAGTCTGTCAGCCGCTGCGCCGTCCTGATCAGGTCCTCGAGCAGCATTGTGTAAGGGTCGAGGATCTGGGTTTGGACCTCCGGGAGGAGCTGACGGAGGAGGATCTCCCTTGATAGGCTAATCTCTGACTGCCTACCACTGCTGTCCATCTCGGGAAGGGTGAGGAGGTCATGGATCACGTCCCAAGTCTCCAGAATGTTCTGGTCATGCCGCGGGTTGTTGACGAGGTCAAGGGCGCGGGCGGCCCTCTCGGAGACCGGCAGGGAGAGGTCTACAGGAAGCTCGTCCCGTGGGTGTCTGCTGCATGCCCCGTCACCTACCAGTATCTAAAACGAACACATATCTTTGGAGGGTCGCAAACAAAGAGGGAACAAGAAACGCACGCACGCATGTGTTTGGAAGAGACCGACATTGGTGCGATGGGCCTGGTCTCTTACAATACTCCCCCCCCCCCAAAGCAAGGCATCGATGCAGAAATCATCTTGCTGACAATTGGAATTTGCTCGAAGGGCTTGGGCTAGGGGCGGGTAGGAGGCTGAAGGGCGGCGCCGGCCGGCAGAAACTCGAGGAGGACGGTAGCGGGTTGAAGGATGATGTCGGATGATCCTTTGGTAGCCAGCTCAAGGGGGACGGCAGTAGGCTGAAGGATGATGGCGGCTGATCCTTCGGTAACCAGCTCGAGGGCTGAAGGATGACGGCGGCTGATCCTTCGGTAGCCAGCTCGAGGAGGGCGGCAGCAGGCTGAAGGATGATGCTGTCTGGTGTTCGATGTCATCCACGGGCTGTCCCACCCCTCCGGGAGGACGATGGCCAAGCTGCTGGCAGAGAAGTTCGTCTGGCACAGTATGCAGAAGGACGCGACGGCCTGGGCGAGACAGTGCATCCGGTGCCAAACCAGCAAGATAGGGCATCACACCAAGACAGGGGTAGGCGAGTTTCACCAGCCGGGGAGGCGGTTTGGACACATACACGTAGACGTGGTAGGCCCACTTCCCCCATCAGGCAGGGCCAGATACCTCCTGATGATCGTCGACCGCTCAACCAGGTGGCCTGAAGCGACGCCCATGCAGGAAGCCACCACCAGTGCGTGCGCCGAGGCCCTCCTCTCCAGCTGGATCAGCCGGTTCGGTGTCCCGGACCACATAACCACCAACAGGGGCCTGGCCT
>NC_089759.1:6841656-6949156 GCF_040412425.1 Macrobrachium rosenbergii | reverse complement strand
GATGTCATGGAAGTATCTGTTTCTCTCTAGGGTTTTTTTTTATTGAAAGCTTGTGTAGTCATTTCTTTTATGAAACTGTCTTTAGAGGAAGTACACTACATTATAACTTGAAATAATTCTCCCAGTTGTTAATTAGGGCCAGCACTGGCAGAATTTGATGAGATTCTACAAGTGCTTCAGAGGCTCTGCTGCTGAAGAGGCAATTGCTATCTGGTCATCTGAGTTTGTCATCAACCTGATACCCTACTTGTAAACCCAAGTTATAACTGGTCTAGTACTTCAGTGAAACCCTGTGACGCCATCAGGACTTTGAATTGACACGCTTTGCCCTCCCACTAAAATGAGCCATTTTCCTCAAACAGTGCACTGGAACCAGAAAATAGGCATCTTTGAGGTAACCCTTCTAAAGCTAATTTCCATCTGGAAGGGAGTTAGAAAAAGGTAACTATTTAGAGGACTTAGGCCAATGAAATGGCTCGCCCTTAAGAGCTTGGGAACTGCAAAAAGACAATTATAGAACCCTTGTAACTACTATCAACTCTTCGTAAATTCCCTACCATCATCAACCTTACCTCAATATCCAGTGTAAAGAACTTGTCTCTTCCCTTGTATGACAGGAAAACTAATGGCAGAGGTAAATGGGGCTTTAATTTTCTTTAGAAATGAAAGTTGGTAACCTACTGGAGGGTCGTCATTACTTGTGGATTTACTTCAGTCTCCTGCCAATGTAAGCACAATTTCTGGAAACAAGCCCCAACTGGAAGTGACTGAAGTTATAGGTAGGGAGAATCCTCATCAGCTCTTTATTACTAAAAGGGTTTCTGGGTAGATTTCTTGGAGTGTCAAATCTGAAAGGAGTCCAGGTACATCTGGCTATGTCTAGATTTGGGAGGCCGCCTTCCTGGAACATAAGGAGTGGTACATGATATCTCTCCCACCATTAGAGTGGTGCTACCCAGTGATCTCACAGCAGCTCTGGTTGTAGTGGCATCAAGCCTCTTCTGAGTGTGCTTTGACAAGATGGACTGGGAAGAGGTTTGGATACATAATGCTGGCTGTTTTTAGGGTGTCGAAAGTTGGAGAAACCAGTATTTGATAGTCACCTAAAACTGGCATTCCTCCTCCCAACTACTGTAAAGAGCTTGCCAAAAAGGACCATAGTTTTGTTTAAAATGGATACTTGACCAAGACAGGCTGTTTTCTGGCCTTTGCAAGTTCATCCAAGTTGGAGGGTCTTTCCAAGATTTGATTGGTTTTCCCCAAGACTCATTATTGCCAGTTAAGAAGAACTAAAAACTTTCTAAGGATCATATTTCATTTCAGCCTCTGCAGAAAACAGAACAACAGACTGCCTTGGCAGAGAAAGGGAGGCGTCTTGGAGGCTGATGCCTCGTTCTGAACGAGGCTTCCTGGCGTGAGATAAACAAGTGACCCATTTGTAGAAGTCTCTTATCTAACCTTAAGAGCCTCTGACTTCCATCTTAAGCATAGCATTTCTTGATGCAGCTGCCAGAAGCTTAAGCCTTCAAGAGGCTCTCCCACTTCATTTAGTAACCCGCGAGCAGCAGCTGTGACTAATTTGGAAGATGTCTCTCTAGATTAAATTCTTCTTGAGACCCAGTCTTAAACACTTGGGGAAGAATGACTTTGTCATCAACAGACAAAATTTGGATGTCCTACAAATCATCAAAATGCTGTCTTCTCTGCCTCATAGCTCTCCAAAGTCCTGTTTACAGTACAGAGGTGCCATGAGGTTTAATACCTCTAGAAGGGGAAGATGAGTGATGCCACTTGTAATAGGATGAGAGCAGAGTGTTAGTTTTGAAGTAGAAGACTTGGCCCCATAATCAAGATTGCAGTCATCGAACAAAGGAACACTTTACCTCAAGAGGCTGAGCAGAAGTAGATAAGTCTCTTGTTTTCGATTTTTCCTAATCAGAAGAGAAGAGAAGTGGTGGTGAATGCATACATGCTTTGGGCCAAACTTGCTCTTTGAGAAAAAATCTCTTGCTTAAAATTTTTTGCTTCAGTTGACATGACAGCAGTGTAATACTTAACTTGCTATTGGCAAGTTATTCTGGTATCCTTAATGTTTGGTTTAGCAGGTGGTGTACCACAATTGCCTTTTCTATTTTGAGATCAAGCAATGTACTTTCTAACTGAGGTTTCATTGTTGGTTACAGTGATTGGGCTGATGATGGCTGCTTATAGGAACAGAAGTTTATTTTGCAAAAATGTCTATATTTGTACACTTTATAGCTGCATGGATAGAAATATAGGTAAGTTTATTTTACTCTATTATTAACATTTACATTTTGCCAACAATTTTATTTTGCAAAAATGTCTATATTTATACACTTTATAGCTGCATGGATAGAAATATAGGTAAATTAATTTTACTCATTATTATTTAAATTTTGCCATCAGCCAAGGACAAATGTCTTAATTTTAAATTATTAGGAGACCTCAGAGTAATGTGGAAAGGCTAAAAGGATGTAGCAAAGACTATAGTGCTGACTACAGTGTACTATACAAAACACACTGCAGCCAGTAACCCCCTTAACCAAGAATCATCAACATGAATTATGCATTCAGTCATTTGCTTGTTACCATTAAAAAATTCCATCATTCTGAAAGCACTTCATGCATTCATACCTGACCTACATCCTAAGGCTTTCCTCGCTCAACTATCAATGCAAATCCTTTCTTTTCAATAATTCATAGTTCTGAAAATAAAACTATTTTACTATTGAACAAAATTTATTTGGCCCTCCTGTAAATAGGTGTTATTTGCATACCCTTGAAAAAATCACCAGTAACATCCAAAAAAAGTCAGTTTTCAACATCATAAATCACAAAAATTCTTAGCATAATGGAAATGCCTTCTTCATCACTGATAACAAATAAACAAATGACACATATAAAATATTAAAGCAATATCATTGTCATAGCAATGTTCTCTATAGTTATACTTTCATACAGCGTTTTCTCATGTCCCCATCAATGGACTAAGCTACTTTACAAATTTCAGCAGCTTTTTAATACCATTCAGAGGAATCCTAACGTGCATTCATAATTGGCTGAGGAAGAAAGAAAAACTTGGCTGAGAAAAAAAAAGGGGGAAAAATGAGCAATGCATGTCATCTAAATGACTGCATAAAGCTACAACTACCTTTGGCTACTGTTTTCTGGTGACATGAAAAAAACAATTTTGTTAAGTGAGCATGATTGAAACAACAATTTAGATCTCAACAAACACTACATTCCAAGGTAATTTTCACCAATATCTACGTCATTACACTTTCAACAATGGATAAAGATAAAAATGGCACGAAACAATTCATGGCTATGATAAGACCTAATAATTATTCCACCAATCAGGCCAATAACACAAGTTCTTTAATTTATGATATACAGCAAAGTTCATATTCCATTTTCACAATATTGTAATCTTAATATGAAATGACCAGGATAAGGCATGCATTTAAATTTTTCCAATACATTATACAATATTCACATTCCAAAATTATCTTAACAAATGTATGAGAAAGGCATCTCTCCAATTAACTATATTAACGGCAACTCTACCATTACAGTATTTCGTTTACCCTCGTAATCGTCATATATTTACAAAATTTCTACATACATGATATATTACTGTTAAACTTTTTTCTCAAATCACTTTCAAGACAAATAGAAATCTAATGAGCAATGGAATAATTTCTCAAGGTCATAGAAGAAGAGTTAGAAACATGAAGTGATTACCAAAAAAATAGTTATTCATTGACAACGAAGCCAGCCATAATGGTCATGTACAATAATACTGTGAGATTACTATCTGATGTAACCTGCAAGTACTGTCACAAACACAACATACTCACAAGAAGTTTTACCTTTTTTTATTCTTTTCTAATTAAGTAAGTATAGCAATATGCATGATAACAGAAAATATGGCTGGGGTAATTCTAACCATTTTAGGGGAAAACAAGAGGAATATCCTATTAGAGAACTGCATTAATCGAAAGTTACAGACATTCTGCATAGCGATGAAACAAGAAGCCCAGATGATATATGAAATCCCTCTATTGGACCATTGCCTCCAAAAATATAAGCTCTGCAATAGGATGGGCAAAGAGCGTAACACCATCCCATCAACAATGGCGAGGAATAGCAGAAGGAAACACATCTCCATATGCTGTGGGTAAAAGTTTCACTTTGAACAGACATTCTTATTGTATTGTAGTGTGGAGCTAAAAATATGGAGAGGGAACCTTCAATGCTATCAAAAATCTATTTCAAAACCACATCAGTTCTTTAATAAAATACTAATATCAACAAAAACCTACTTTATCAAAGACTTGTTCAATTTAAAAGCCAAACACAAAAATAAAAAAATTGGTAATCAATGAAAACTTATTTTTTCCAAAACCAAATTCACCTGAATTACAAACTTAAGATAATTTTAAATGAAACATAAGAAACTCAGTGTCCTGCCTGAGTGCACATTTTTCTGGGGCTGACACAAAACAAATTCAATACCTTACCACAAAATATGCTTCATCATCAATGCTATTTCGCAATAATGGCTTCTTCTTAAAGAATATACAAAGGTCATGAAAGAAAGCAAAGAGGAAGATAAATTACAAATAAAATAATTTGTGGGAAATGCAGTGATTCACCCCAACCTTAAAAGCTATCTTGTTTACTTAAGACTGAAAGTATGCAGACTTGGTAATAGTAGACTAAACTTTTCATCAGGCATGACACCTTCCTTAACAATGCACACATCTGTAAAGAATATTTCTGAAAATAATGGTAAGCAAAATCCTGACCTAACAAGAAAAAATAATTTAAATATATATATATAACAATAATAATGATAATAATAAATACCTGTAACCCTTCAGTGGGATGCTACTCTTTTATGTCTAAGCATTCAGTCTTACATAATCAAGTAAAAATAGAAGTATGACAAGATTTACAAAAGAAAATTTTTTTCTCCTGAATCTCGGTTTCACTTTTGTGCAGAGAATTAAGTGCAGCGTTTCAAACAAACAAACCAAAGGGTATAAAGTGATCACCGCATACAATAACAATAACTCTGGACTACCCTTCGTCATTATCATCATCGTTTCCCTACCCTGGGAAGGCAGCAGCGCAAGCACACCATTATATGGTCTACAGTAGAGATTAGAGTGCAGCACCAATATCACTGGTCCTTTATAAAAATAATCAAGAAATTCAGGGGGGATGACACACAGCAAGAAGAGAGTCTCTTGCACTAAACCACTGCTACAAACCCAACCCCCTGGAATCTTCCAGTGACCAATCACAGCAAAGATGGAGACGTATATCCTATTGACTCTAAAACACCACATTATTACCCAGCATCAGTTGGAGCGCATGAATGAACGGCCCCTGTTAAAAGAAAAAGAATTAACCAAAAAAAGGAAAGTGTTATGAAATTAGGCAAAAATTTACATGAAAAATGGAAATTTCCCTTGAAGGAATGCATAAAAGAATACAGAGAAATGTAACTAATATTTGAATCTGTATTTATGACAATTCTATGCAACAATCAAAGGCGAAATGAACACGCACTGTTTTGATAATCAAATAGTCATGTTAACCTGTGAAAGGCTGTGTGAACATTCCATTACACTGTTCACTATAACAATACAGTGAATGTAGACTGAACAGCTGACTAGGGTACATATGAAATGGTAAGTGAAAGTTCAATGGATGTACAGTGGGAGGATAATTACCTTTTATGTGAAGAAATAATACAGATATTTATTACAGCAAAATATATATCTTTTAACCAGACCACTATTATACACTGTAAATCCAGAGAACTGGCTCAACAGTATTAAGAGTAAAGTGTTCCTTAAATACAAATCTTATAGAAAATTAGTATTGAATAGTACCTTAATCTAGGAAAACTGATTAGTAATGGGTGAGACCTCATCCTTTTGGGAAAATCTCTAATCATATCATACACAGTCTAGAATTGTGTGTGAGGACCAGAGATGCGTAAAAATCATACACAAGGAACACACTTCATTAAAAATTATAGGATTGTAAATTTTGGACATAATCACAAACCTTTTTCATTTTACACCGAATAACTAATGAGAATGAAGACAACAAACTACAAAGCTTTTCAGCTATTCATCGATCTGAATGGAGATCTTGTGATGTAAAAGCACTGGTTAATAAAATTTACTTCATGGTTTCTACTAGGATTTATACTGAAGATATTTGAAAAATATATTGAAAATCAATGATGCAAGGCATAGCCTATAGTGACTTAAATGTAAACGGCAAGTGGATGATAAAAATAGCACCAACAGACTTGATGAAAAGGAAAGTGCTTGGCTACTTGTAAATAAAAGTATTCCATTAGTAAACATAAAATTTAAAGAGATGTGTATAAAACCTCTACTGTTATATGAAGCAACAAAAGAAAACGGATTTTGAAAATAGTGAATACAGAAATTAAAAAATACCTAAACTTAATAGACCTCTACTTACCAGCTACATTAATATGATTTCTTCTTGATATGTTATACTAGATGTGATATATTTTTGGATAAATCTAAGGTGAATGTTAAGTGTTCATGGCAGTTTATTACATGGAATTGTTGTTACCAGTTAGATATCTGTAAGTATTCAAGTGCATGCTATAATCTTTGGTCATTGTTCCTTAACAGACTTTGTTACTAATTAGAAAACCAGAACAGCCGTTGTTTACTTATAAAATAGCCAAATCCACAAAATATCTGTTAGGCCAAGATGTTATTGTGTTAAGATTCAAGGCTGTAATACAATGGGAAGACCTAATTAAAGTTGCAGAGATGTCACGACCAGTGGATGGAAAATAGAGCAAGACCTCGATAACATATGGTTTGGATATATAAGGAGAGCTGAAGAAATGTTCGTCAAAACATTAGCAGACATGTAAGTAGCATGACAAACACGACATGCAAGTAGCATGACAAACACAGTAAGCTTTGTCCAGAAAATCATGGAAAGGGGACATACTGTAAGTCTACATTGGATGGGATTTAGATCATAGTGCATGAGACAGAGGTGAGTGAAGGGAACTCATTTTACATCATTCAGTACCATGTAAATGGGGAATCTTGGATATAAATACCAAATCTGTAATTTTGAAGACGTACAATGCAATTAGTCTGTCTTTTTTTTTACGGTATTCTTTGTACAGTTCTGCTAAAAAACTCCCATCAGATGTTTCTAATAAATTTTGATTAGGGTGCACATTTTCGAAATATTTATTTTTGGAAAAACTGGTGTAAAATTCAATAAATAGAGAGTAAACTAAAAGCACCAGAAGTCAGGCCAATTCAGCTACTGTACCAACATATCAAATAAAAATAATTCTGATTGGAAACATCATTTTCTCTGAAATGATTATTACGTACTAAATTATAATGTACAAATTTATCTTGGAAAAGTTAAGTAGAGTAAAACTTCTCCTATAGGAATGCAACTTACAAGTCCCTTCTGCATTAAGTTGAAAGCTAACTAAAGATGTAAATGATAACATATAAAAGTGTGATGAAACATGATAGAAAGAAGATTTATTATTAACATTACCAAGAAAATGGTTTTGAAAATTTAATTGTTCACAAGTTACTCATACGTTACATGAAATAAAATTTATGATAAAGAGTGATCGTATGTTACCCATGCAACTTGTCATCATGATTGATTACAAGTTAAAAGCTGAAATCACAAATTACTTTATTTACATGATTATTTTGCATTACTCTTGACTTGGTAGGCATTAATAAACGATTTTTCATACATATGTAGAATGTGTAGCATTTTATTTTATAGGACTCTGCAAAAAATATGATCATACAATAATGTACATTTTTCATGGATTTTGCTAGGTTTGCAGAGAATTTTTAGTTTATGTTCTTGGTACTAAATGTTGAAAATAAATTTTATACAGCTTTTTCTGTCACAGATATATTCCTTTATTATATTTTATATATTTTCTGACCAATAAAAATAATACTGCAATTCAGTTGTTTAGGGCATTTCTTACCCCTTCCTGTTTACCCAGTTTTATCCAAGATAAAAGTGATTGTGGTTTGAAATGGTTCTGCTAATGCAACTTAGTGGGCAAAATACCTAATAGTGTTAACAAACAATAATATATTATCTTTTTGCTGCAATAAGAGGCCTCAACTGCTAAACTGAGTAAGACTCGGCTGAAAACTAGGCATATATATGTTGTTATACACCAAATCCCAGATTCTCAAATAAAACAAGTTACTTGGAGACTTGTTTGAATTAAAGATATTTTCTTCAAAGAAGTATAACTGGGTGCTTCGATCACGTGTTAGTCTTCCAGTTACTTTGAAATACTAAAATATACCTTTGTCAAGTCATCAAGTGCACATCTTAGCACACTATTAATAGTTTCAGCATTCTGCCTCAGACTTGGAAGAAATTGGAAAGTACAGCTAAATTAGTCAAAGGATTTTAAAAAATGAGTCACCTGACACCAGCTGGCCAGTTGAAATCAGACAACAAAATACTGTCCAGGGTTTTCAAGCACCTCTCAACCATTTCAGATTAGCAACTCGGTCAGCTGGTAAAATGGGAAACCTGCCAAGACGGTTTTTGGGAGTTAACCTGGGTCTAATAAATGAACAAATACAGCTAATAAGTTGTAATGATAAGGACTGCATTCCAACTGGATCACCTGTGCATACTGCAATATTCATATATTTCTTTATAAGAGTCCTTTGGGTCACAAACTTTGTGCTCTCATGATTCCTGAGGCATGCATCCACTGTAAGCTCCCGGGCATGAAGACTGCTGTCCCGTCTACTTGGATGCCCTGAAGACCATGTTTGTGGAAAGAATTGGTGTACAGCAGTTTGAAAAGAGAATCAAGATCTCAAAGAATGGGACAATTGTCACATGTGATGAAAAAGGATTGGCAACAGAGTAAAGGGATGATTTTACTTAAAAGCACTAAATATGAGATTTTGGCAGCCAGGCTATCTGGGAGTGCAGAGTTTTATGGCACAGGAAGCCACAGTCTTCTCCCTCTATTAAGAAAGGAACTGCACTGCCACTGTCTTCCTAAGCAATACTGTCTCAACCAGCTTGCTCATCAACCACACCATATGGGGGAAACAGCTTAAACTTCCTCAAGCATTACTCGAGCTTCTCAAGTTCATTTATCTGCTTACTCTTGGTGGATGCATAACCTTTCCTTAGGAGTCAATCTTAAAATTAGGGTTATTTAAAGTTTCCCTCTGTGGGAATTTCTGTACTGAAGGACCATACAACTGGAGACAAGGTAAGCATAGCTTAACCAAGAGGAGTCTGGTTTTCCAAGGGGCCTTGTTGCTACTGGCCTGGAACACCTATAAAAGTGCAACTAAAAGAGGCTGCCTTTGACATTAAGAAAATGTTGCAGGAAAGAGTCTTGGGGAGGGAACCTGAGTTTTCCAACTCATAAACAAAACAGACTGGAAAATAAAAACAGTCCAGACCTTGACCATCTTTCTGCAATATTAAGTCTTCCTCTAATCAAACCAATCCAAGTACAATCATTTTATATATTCTCTTTTGCAATCCTTGCTTTAAAAAAAAAATGCCATCAGGAATGTAGACCAATACTAACTGAAGCCACGAACGTGTTCGTTGCCCTTACTACGTAGTCATGTACAAAATCATTTAGGCATTTATAAACATAAATTGTTATAACAGAAACAACAGATGTTTTGAGTTGTTTTGCACTGCTAAACTGGCATAAAATTTATTTCATGGCTAAAATAGTTACACTACTACTCCTTTGGGCCAGCCCTATCAGAGTTAATTAATAAAAAAAATTAATAATAATAAAAAAAGTTTACTAAATCTACTGCCAGTGTTAACTATCAGAATTTTATAAAGCTGCAAAGAAGTTTGTACCTTTTTAAAATCTAAAAACAAATAAAATTGAAATTCACCAGAAGACAGGGATGGGAATGAACCGAAACTTCAAAACTTCAAAGTATGAACAGGAGGATATTTTCTTGGGTAAGGATAAACGGTTGTTTGAAATAAAAGAGTAATCTACCTTACTCTCCTGAAGGTCTGATTTCACTCTCCATTAACAAGTACTTACCATACTTCACAGTTACAGAATTAATCATGTAACCATCTCCTGCAAAACAAAAAATAAATGTGACATCCAGATCCAGCATTAGACCTTTATTAAATAATTTTTCATGTTTCCTGTATCTTAAGCAAAAGTATTGTTTTAAAACTTTTGAAAGGTACAAAAAAAACTTACGTTGCTGTTTTCTTATCTGCCTGAGCTTTATTGGGTTCTGGTCGTGCCCTGTTGAGGACCTTCAGGAAATCACTTGTTTTTGCTCTCATCCGTGTATGAATATATGCCTTTGAGCACTTGATGTGATAGTGAAGATAATCTCTGCAATGGAGAAAAGAAATTTTTGACTTGAAGAACCAAGGGCCAACAGCTGTCACAAAATATTCTCTACATGAGTCTCACTTAGAGAAATGTTACTTATCCTAAAATGAATTAAGTTGTTATATTTCAAAGGAAAATTGTCTTAAATGCATAACTTCATTGTATAAATTATCAGTCTGATATCTTTCAACAATAAAATTTACTACAAATCATTTAATAACATCCAGGATAAAACAAAGCATATAAGTTCTCTACTAATAATCTAACACAAGAAACACTAATATAGTATTAAAATACAATAAAAACACAACTCTATATGTGCTTTTCTTTTAGTAGATAACAATGAAAGTAGTAGGTTGACCAAAGCACAAACCACCCATTGAAATACTACCTCTAGAGGAAATAGGACCTTTCTTTGATTGGCCAGAAAATGGCAACCCATACTCTAAGCCAGGGCCACTTTCTCTTAGCAAACACAAGCCCAGAATATACTGACATATTTTCTAAACTATACATCAGACATTAAATGTACATTTTTTTTCTTTTTTCTCCAACTTGTCAAAACTCCCAGCCTGTGGATTATAAAACTCGATGACAACAGCCAAAGACAACTGGTTAGGTTGAGTTTGTGAGTAACGCCCATGGAATTTTTAAAAAGATAACTCAAAATTATTTTGTTTCAATTTGACTATTCATATTGTTGTTTCAAGTATAAAGAAGTTCAGCATTCTGGTTTGCGACTTTCAGATTTATCCTTTATACAAAGTTCCATGGTTAATGAAACTGGTAACCACATTTTATGTACTCTGTTCATTCAGTACATGATTGTTTCCATAGTTTTTGTCCTTACTAGATCTGAAGTGTTCATCGTCTTTAATATTTTGAGGAACTGTGGGATTTATATGAATTGCATTTGGATTTGTAACATGAGAAATTTTGGCAGTAATTTTTTTTTCCCAACATACAAACCTGAGGCATTTACATAGTAATTACCTTCAGCACAAGCTGAAGCAGGTTATTCCACACAACAAAGTAGTTCAGCAGTTGAACTACTGATGGGAGGGGCAAGGGGTACCCTCACCACCTCCTTTCGCTGAGTTGCGCAACCACTTGCCTAATAGCCCAGGTATCAAAATGGGGGGTGGCTGAGGTGGGCAGTGTATGTAATTCCTCAGGTTTGTATGTTAGGAAAAAACAAATTACTGCCAAAATTTGTCATGTTACAAGTCCAAATGTAATTCAAATAAATCCCACAGCTCCTCAAAATATCAAAGACAATGAACATTGCAGATCTAGTAAGGACAAAAACTATGGAAACAATCATGTACTGAATGAACAGAGTACATAAAATGTGGTTACCAGTACGCTGATGAATGAAAGGAATGAGTTAAACTGCCGCTTCCCCACACCAGGGCAAAGGAGGGGTTTAGGCTTGAAAGATTCTTGGGTTTATGTATTTCAAAAGAAAAAGGCTAGAAAATAAGCACAGATATATCAATACCACACAAGGCACATCAAAGCAAGAAAAAGCCAGGATGAAGTGCAGAACAGCCGGCAAACATTCAGGCAGAGGAAGGCGAGGAATGCGTCCGCTCTGGACAAAAGTTATAAGGCAAGTGGTTGTGCAACTCAGCAAAAGGAAGTGAGGGGTTCCCCTCAACCCTCCCACCGGTAGTTCAACTACTGAACAACCTTGTTGTGTAGAATAGCTTGCTCCAGCTTGTCCTGAGGGTAATTCCTGTGTAAAGACCAATGGTTTGTATTCGTGTAGGAATAATTCCCTATTGCATTCCTTTCCTTCAGGCTTGTCAAACTGAGTTTGAAAGTTTGTTCTTCACTTAGGCATTTATGGTTTACGTTATTAGCTGCACTTATGGTTTACGTTATTAGCTCTTTTCCATTTTACATAAACTTGTAGTATTCATATGATTGGAAATGATGTTCTCTCAAGACCTTTTCTTGACTTTTGATTCTGCAAATAGGTCTGGCATATCAGTATTAGATTACTTTTGTCTTTGGTAGTAAGGCTCTATCATGCAACACTTTTTTTTTTAATATTTTATCATTCTGTTCAATTTTTTCCAACTCGTTTTCTTTGTTGTGTTGAGGGTTGCTAGCTTTCCAGAGTCGGGGGTGTTATGGATTTCATTCCTAATTTGAGTGGAGGCATTTCCCCTTGATTTTCACTTTAGTAATTTGTCATGCATTAAATACTTGTTTAGTTATTTTGTCGGCAAAAGTCCTGGTCTTTTCATTGGGTCACAGTTCTTTACATTACCTTCTTTGATGAATCAATGACAATTCTTACTGTTAGCTTTTTTACCTTTGATGGTAATCCCTATCCTCTCTTTTAATAGAGTTCTGTGTTATACCTAATTACAAGCATGTTCTTATTTCTAAAAGCAAGCAGATACAAGCATATGTACAACAGGACAATTTGTGTTTGGGTGGTAAAAATTCAGACATTTACATAAATTGTGCTAAAAGTACACTGCATAAATTTCAACATACCTAAAGATGTGGATTAAATTGATTGTGTTATCTCTTGCAGCTTTACAGGTGTGCCGGGGAAATAGTACTGTGGACAAATAAAATTACAAATTATTTATACAAAAACAATGAATATTTTCCTTATAATAATTTACACAACAATCAACCACAATGCAGTACATTAAAAACACTTAACATCTAACCTTATGCAAAAAACCATTACCTTGAATAAATTACACCATACAGTGCAGAAATACTAAGGTAAGTTACAAATTAATAAGTATGCTGCTAATACATTCCCACCTTTTATATGTGAAAATACTCAACACGACCCAAAAATCCTATTCCAATAAGTCCATAATACTGTAAACACGTACATACTACTACTTACAGGTACATCTTAACCTTCTGTCCCTCACAGACTTCATTAATTATCAGCTTAGTGGAGTCAGCACTGATTTGTGAATTAGTGAAATATCAGCACCCCCTACACTTTAATATTAGAGATTTGGAATCTTCAGTATAAACTGCATACTGTAGAACATTCCATCATCCATGTTCTATTGTGTGTTGTTTATGATGTTCAAGAATGTATGCATATTTTTTTGACAAACAGATACCAGTTTTAACTACATAGGTAGTCCAAGAAAGAGGTATTTCTAGTTCTGGAGGAAGTATGATACTGTTATTTACTGATTATAAAAATGAAAAGATGCTGCAGGTAGATTGGCCCATTTACATCTCATCCCTCAAGTCCATTTAGCTAGCTCTCTCACTTCTTGAGGCTTCTACCAACTGGCTTGTACTTCAAGAGATCACAGTTATCTGAATTTCCTGACTGCCACGTCCCATATTTTGTTTTCAATAAAATTTTCACCCACTGCATTCAGTAATTTTCTGCCTTCTCTTTCCAGATTTTTACTTTGCAATGGAATTCTCTTTGTGCAACTCTACATAATTTTTTGTTGCTTTGGATATTTATTGCCCTTGCCAGTGAGGTATTTCTGTAATTATGCTTCCTACTTTCATCAAAGTGCAATTCCTTATAGAGGGATGAATGAATTTTTATTTAGCATTTCCCAACGTTTTGAGAGAGAGAGAGAGAGAGAGAGAGAGAGAGAGAGAGAGAGAGAGAGAGAGAGAGAGAGAGAGAGAGAGTGTGTGTGTGTGTGTGTGTGTGTGTGTGTGTGTGTGTGTGTGTGTGTGTGTGTGTGTGTAATTGTCGTTAGTGTTTCAGTTGTTGGAGGAGGGATAAGGGTCGTTAGTTGAAGTTTGTTTATGGCACTGTCTGTCTGTGAAAATGTGAAGGAGATTTCGGTTTTGGGAGAGTCTTTAGTCAGAGCTAGTGCCGGTCAGTGGTTTTCGTGTTGGACAGTTTTTGTATGCTTTTCCGGGATTGTTGGTTTTTCTTGTTGGTGTGCTGTTTTATTGTGTGTGTTCTGTTTCCTTTTTTTGTATTTCCTTGTTGTGTTTGTGGTTGTGGTTGTTACGGCGGCCTTAATCCATCTCCCAGCAACCGAGGATCAGGGTGAGTGTTCTATGTATCTGTGTTGTGTGTTGTTTTTGTGTTTTGAATTCTGCCACATTATATTTGGCGCCCAGCGTGGGGCAACTGGTGTTGCAGTTGCAATTAAGATTGGTGGTGGGTAGTGTGACTGGAGGAAAGGATGGAAGAGGAACTGGTGAGGTTGAGAGAGGAGAATGCATGGTTAAAGAGTGAGAATGAGTAATTAAGGCTTCAGTTGGAAGAGATGGGAACTGAGATCATTGGTAAAAGGAGCAAAAGAGGAAATGAAAGGGGAGATGAAAGAGTCAGAAGAGAGAATGGATAAAAAGTTGGAGGGAATGATGAAAGGTGTGGAAGAAATGGTGAAAGGTATGTTCAAGGGTGTTTTTGGAGAAGGGGCTGTTGGAGGCAGGTCCTCTGGAACGTGTGAAGGGCAAGAGAGAAAGAAAAGGAGGAAGAAGTGAGTGGGGCGTGAGTGATGAAAGTGATGTGGGAATAGGGAGTGAGAAACGAGAGAATGAAAGGCAGGGTAAAGAAAAGGGGAATGAAAAGCAAGGGAAGGAACAGAGGGAAAGTAAGGATAAGTCAGGGAAGAAAAAGGGAAGAAGGGAAAAGGAAAGGAAACTGGTAAGAAGGGTAAGGAAGTGGGAAAGGCAGGAAAGAAGGAGAGGGTAAAGATAGTAGTGATAGTGAGGTGGATGGAGGTGAATGGATAAAAGTGGATAAAAGAAGGGGAAGAAGAGTGTAATGAGTAAGATGAATGTAAGTGCAGAAGTGGACTCTTTGTATTCGGAAGAGGGTATGAAAGGACAGAGTGAAAGTAGCGAAAGTGAGAGTGAAAGTGAGAAATAAGTGAGAAAGGCTATGTATGTGAGGGAGGTACCCCGGTGTGAAAGGTATAGTGAGTATGGAAGTAGGGATGTGCATGATTTCTTTAGGGAGTATGAAAGGTTTTGTCAGGATAAGTATGGGAGAGTAAGAGAGTGTGGGCATGAGAATTAGGAGAATATTTGACTGGGTTTTTGCTTGATATGTATAGGGTTATTATGAGTGTGGGAGATGTTGAGTATGACAAGGTGAAAGCTAGACTAGTTGAGCAAGCGAGGCGTATGAAAGCGAGTGTTAAGTATAAGAGGAAGAATGGACTTGATAAGGCAAGAATGAAAGCTGGGGAAACCTTGTCACTGTATGCTTGTAGGCTGGAGACGTTGGCGAGGAAGAAGTTTGGGGATGCTGGGATAGATGAATGTAAGGAGTTAGTACGAAAGTTGTTAGAGACAGTGCCAGATGGAGTGAGAGAATTTGTGAACTTGAAGCGGAAGGAGAAGAAAAGATGGACGAGTGAAAGGTTGACTTGGGGAGAAATTTTGGAAATTGTAGAAGATTATGAGCTTGACAGGGTTATAAAAGAGAGCAGAGGTGTGAGTGTAAGGGCTGGGGTAGATGAGAGAGTGCCAGAGTTTGGAAGCTTTAGGGATGCAGTGTTGAGGCGCCCAATGAGAATGGCAGATAGTGTAATAGATAGGAGTGTAAGAGCAAGTAATGTGGATGTGCCAGTGAGGATGAATAGTGGGTTTGTAAGGGAACAACGGGTTGGACGGGTTAGGGATAGTAGTGTACAAAGGGGAAGGTCGGTGAGTGGAAGTCGAGCGAAGTGTTTTAGATGTGGAAAGGAAGGACATACAAAGAATGAGTGTAGGTGGGCTTTAGGAGCGTGTTTTGGGTGTGGGCAATCGGGACATTTGGTAAGTGAGTGTACGAAAGATAGGGGGGTTAAATGCTACAGGTGCGGACAGGTGGGTCATATTGCTAATGGTTGTAGGGTACCCAGTGAATGTAATATGTGGCAACTGTGGTAAGAATGGGCATTATGCGAGAATGTGTTCAGAACCGAGAGCGAAGCGTGTCGAATGTGGAATGGAAGGGCATGTATCAAGTGTATGTAGACGAAAGAGGGTGACTGTGACAGCGAATTCGGGAAACTGAGTGTGAAGGGGGTTCAAATGGGTGGATCCTCTAGGATGCAAGCGGTGCGTGTGATGCATGACGTGAGGGGTTGTTGTATGAGGGGGCTTTGCTGGAAAGACTGACGAGTGCATGAGTGTGCAAGTGTGTTGTAAGGGAGTAAGATTGATTGCGTTAGTAGATACCGGGTGTAGTATGAATGTCATATTTAAGAATGGATGTGAGAAATTGAGGAATACGTGTGAAATTAGGAATTGTCAGGGGGAAGTAAGAGGATTGGAAATTTAGGGGTAGCAGTGGTTGGAAGAGTGTGTGAACGGTCAGAAATTGGGGTGTAATGATGGATGAAAATTATTTTTGTGTGATTGAGAGAGAATGATAAATATGATATTTTATTGGGATGTTGAGTTTTTGAGAATGCATGATATAAGTGTGGATGTGGAGGGAATTTTAGGAAAGGGGGCAGGGAAATAGTTGAAGAAAGGAGGGGATGTGTCTAAAACTAGTTTTGTAGGTATGGTAGATATTCCAAGGATGAAAATGATTTGTTGAGTGAAGAGGAAATTAAGCAGATGCAAAATCAGTGCATGAGAATAAGTATGTTAAGAGAGTGTGTGTTAGAGGGTGTAAGAGTAGGAAGTTGGCCGTCTGTGTTAGAAGTGTAGAGGAAGTGCTGAGAGATTTGTTGTATGTAAAGGTATAGTTTATTTTTGCATCAGGAAGGAATGTGGGATGGGGAAGTGTATGTGCCAGTGTTTTCAGAAGATGCAGATGTGGGTATGTGTTTATTACTGCATGATAGGTTTGGGCATCTGGGGAAAAATAAATTATGGGAATGTATGAGAGAGAGATTGTATGTGCCTGGATTGAATAAAATTTGTGTGGATGTAGTGAGAGTGCGGACTGTCAGAAGGGTAAGTATCAAAGTGTGCATGAGAATCCACCTGTGTTGATTGCAGATGAAAGAGTTATTTGAGATGGTTGTGATTGATTGTGTGTCGTTGCCTGTGACTGCTAGAGGACATGTGGGAATGGTTGTAATGGTAGAGCATTTGAGTAAGTTTGCATATGCCAGTAGCCTTTTTCGGAACAAAAAGAGTGAGACTGTAGCTGAGAATGGTGGGTTGTGATATTGCCTTGTGTGTGTGTGTTCTTGTTGCTGAATGTTGAGTGACAATGGGCCTGAATTTGTTGGATGGGAGTTTGAGCAAATGTTGTGTGATTGGGGCATAGAGCATGTGTACTCTACTCCATATATGCCCAGTGCGAATGGATTGGAGGAACGAACGGTGAGAACGTTGACGGAGATGTTTTTTTATGATGAGTGAATGTGATAATGATTGGGATGTAAATGTTGGGCAACTGGGTATACAATGCCACCGTGCATCTTGGTATTGTATGTCTTGTAAATATGTGTTAAATTTTGAAAAGATAGTGAGAGCTAGGAGATTGGGTATATCTGAGAATGATAGGAGGTATGGAAGAAGGCGAATGAGAGGTTTGAAAGTTACAAGGTGAATTTAGAAAGTGTTGAAAGAAGTAATCGAAAGGGCGGTTGAATGTAAATAAAGTGCGTGAAAAATTTGAGGGTCCGTATGAAGTGTTGGAAGTTGGTCCCAGTGGGCTTAGTTATGTTGTAGGGGAAGTATGTGTAGATGGTAGTGTGAGAGAAATTGAGCGCATCATAACCAATTGCGTAGATGGAAGGATGTACCGTAATATGTGAGAGAGAATGGGGTGTATAAATGGTTGAAATCAATGTGGGTGAACCAAGTATGCATGAGAGCTTGTGTATGGAGGATCAGCAATTTGTTTTGATAGAGTATGGTAAAAACGTAACAAAGGGAAGAACGTGAGTGAACGGAATGATCATAAGTTGTGTGATAGGGTGTGAGTGCCAAAGTGAAAATGAGTGATAAAGCTTGTAATACGGATGAATGGGATGGTATGAATCCGAAATAGCATACGGGTTTGATATAACTGAGCTGACTGAATGTGTGGGGGTGAGTGAACGGTTGGAGGTGGCGAAAGTTTAAGAGTAAAGAGCGTAACAGTAATATACAGTGATTGAAAGCATGAATGAATCGTTGCAAGAATTGGAAAGGTCATTGAGGAATGGGATGGGTTCCTTGAAGAATTGGGGAGGTATTTGGGAAAGGTTAGAGGGTATAGATGAGATTGTGGATGAAATTGAGAGTGGTAATAGTGAAGAAGATAGCGTGAATCTGAGAGAGAATGGAGGAGAAAATGTAAATCTGAATGTTCCTGGAAGAGAGAGCTCAGTCTGAGAGAATGAACCCGTGAAACTCGAACGTTCTCCCTTGACCTGCTAGTGAGCATCCGTGGGTGTTCCCAGGTAAGGCAATTTGAATGCAGTGTGAAAAGTGTTGGTTGGGAAATGCTAAAAGGGGGAGAATTATACTGGGATGAATGACTTTTTATTTAGCATTTCCCAACGTTTTTTGAGAGAAGAGAGACAAGAGAGAGAGAGAGAGAGAGAGAGAGAGAGAGAGAGAGAGAGAGAGAGTGTAATTGTCGTTAGTGAGTGTTTCGGTTGTTGGAGGAGGGATAAGGGTCGTTAGTTGAAATTTGTTTATGGCGCTGTCTGTCTGTGAAAATGTGAAGGAGATTTCAGTTTTGGGAGAGTCTTTAGTCAGAGCTAGTGCCGGTCAGTGGTTTTCGTGTTGGACAGTTTTTGTATGCTTTTCCGGGAGTTGTTGGTTTTTCTTGTTGGTGTGCTGTTTTATTGTGTGTGTGTTCTGTTTCCTTTTTTTGTATTTCCTTGTTGTGTTTGTGGTTGTTTGCGGTTGTGGTTGTTACGGCGGCCTTAATCCATCTCCCAGCAACCGAGGATCAGGGTGAGTGTTCTATGTATCTGTGTTGTGTGTTGTTTTTGTGTTTTGAATTCCGCCACATCCTTACTGTTCTTTGGGCGTTTGTTATTTTTTTCTTGGCTTTTTTGTTCATGAACTGATGTCTCTTAGTGGTGCTCCTTGGAGTCTGAAAACACAGCAGTTTCTCTTTTTCAATGCTCAAGTTTTTCTGCTTTGTCCATGTTGGTTATCTTTCAGTATTTTTACTCACATTCTGTATATTTCATGTGTTAACAGTTTTATGATCTGTGTTAGTGCATTTATTTTTTTTAATGTGCCTTCGTAATATTTTTATGTAAACTTGTGCAAGGGACCCTCATCTTTTGTCTAGTGTACAATCAAGCAGCTCAACATCCCTTATCAAGATGCAATCAGATGTTCTTGGTGTTGGACAGCACTCCTGCCCTCCTGTTTCTTCTAGAGATTCCTTCTATCTTCCTTTAAAAACCAATTCTTGGCTGCTCAGTTTGGATTTGTACCAGCTGCTATTAACAGCTCCCCTGACCCAAGACAACAGGCACCTTACCTCATACCTGCTGTCAGTCACAAACTGGTTGCCAGCCATTCACTTGTCATTGGGCACTCCCTTGCCTCAATCTGTGCAAGTCTAGTTGTCAGTACTTCTGACTTACTTCATGCTCCATTCTCTGGTTGTGCTGCTTGGGTCAAGGATGATGCTGGATGATGCTATTTAAGAAATTAGTTTGGTCACCCACTGCCTCCTTAATCCCTGGTGTGGGCTCCTCTTTTGGAAGCCTTAGTCATATTAGAGAAACTTAGGGGATGAAAAACCTCGAAAGGAAGTTACAGGCTACTTGGTGTGCAAAAGACAGGGTAATCCTCCCCCTTTTACCCACTAATCTATATTTTCTGAGTCTTACATTCAGGGATTTAAGAGTTTCTTGGCCTTGGACTCTAAGGTGAGACTACTGATGGAAGTTAAGTGGTTTATAAGGTAACAGACAAATTCTTGGGCTTTTACAATTATCTGTTAGTAATCCCCAAGGCTCTGGGGATACACAACCCATCACTGACCTCAGCCCATTGAACTAGTATTGTACCTTCTTCCAAATTCACTTTGGGCAATTAAGAATCTTGACCTTGATTCTTAGGGAGAAGTAGACCCAAAATAGTATTTTTTCTCTGTGAAAACTGCTGATAACTCAGCTCCTTAATTGTCTGTCATTTTTTTTAAAGTTTGCAAACAGAGGTTCATTTTGCAATAGTTGGAGAACTGGTACTGCCACTCCATTCATTAAGGGTGGGAGTGGTAGCTTTTGCCAGTCAATTACCTCCCTATTTATATAACGCTCATATCAAAAGTTTCCAAATGCCTTTAAGCAAAACATCTTAATGTCTTCAATGAGAGTAATCACCCTTTCCCTAGTTTGTAATCTGGTTTTCACAAAAACCTCTATGCTTGTCATGCACTTCTTTCAATATCCAGTGTTGTACATCCCTAGATTCTAGTCATTTCGTTTCTGACTGGTCTTGACCTTAGAACCTGCTTTTGACAGTGTTTATCTCTAGGCCCTTTTTTTGAACTTGGGGCACATGGGACTTGCGGGAGTATTTCTTAATTTTATTTCTGAATTTTTAACTCACAGATGACAACAAGTGGTTACTGACGGACTCTATACTGACTACACCAATGCCAACTTTACTGTTCTTCATGGTGAGGTTCTGGGTCAATTACTATTCATATTATATGGTCACTATATATGAAGAGGATACTACTCAACTTGCAGCAATCCCATCACATGAGTATGAAATCGTGGTTGGGAAAACCATTATGTGATTTGCTAAAATAAGTGCAAGGGGCAAAATTAAGGGGAAACCTTGTTAAAACCTAGTATGCACGTAAATAGGCCAATGAAAATTGGCCAACCCTTCCCAAAAGGTCTTTTCATGGAAAAGCTTTACTTTTACTACATGCAACATATTTATAATTTTATGATGTTGACCTAGGAGAAGATGATGGTCAGGAGTCAGCAAGAGTAGGCAATGGCAGTAGCATCAACTTCCAAAAAGCCTAGTGTGTTAGGAATCCTGTACAAAACCTCTTGAGAATTATTTTTGCTTATCAGAGTTTCTGTCTCAGAATGCAATGTCATGTCTTTAAAAACAAGTTCAAATGCTTGCAATCTCCATCAGCCACTCGGGTGCACATGAGCTTCATCCTTCCCACCTAGAATAAGAGTCAAGCTTATCTCAAGTGACAGGTTTATTATGAATCAAATGCTTTTTTTATGAAGAAATTTTTCCCTACAAAACCATTCATTTTAAGGATATTTCCTGTTTCCAGCCCTGCTGTTCCTCTCAACTTATCATCAGATATCACAGAGTTAATGTTAAAGGCATGAGACCCATTCATTTGCCTAAACTTGCATAGTAACACCTGCTGACTGCTATTTTATTCCTTCATTTTAAGGAGACTTGAAGTATCTGGGCAATATGTTGGGCATGAAATGAGCTAGCTATAAGTAATGGGTTTATTCCGCATCTCATATCGTCAGTGTTGTCGTATAGCCTAAATGATCTGAGACGTACCGACCCCAAATCATAGTCTAAGTCTTATGCTACGACACCCAGGTTACTTCACTCTTACGTTAGTTTAAATTGTGATCATATTAATACATTGCGTTGTGTATAGTAACTAAACTAACAATATGAACTTACTATTGGCGTATTCAATTGTTCCTAGCTTGATGTTCAGTTAGACTGGCATAAGCACAGTCTCTATTTCACTACCCTCATCTAAAGTACACCTCAAGAAATTCTCCTTACATTTCGATATGCATATCTTCTAAAGAAAGTTTCCCTAAACATGCTTTAAAATGAATAGGAATACTTAAATGGATTCGTAGACACCAACAATTATGGCTGCATTCTTGAGTCACCCACTAGCTGCATCCACACTATGTTACAGCTATGAAGTGACTGCCTTCACGGCCGTCTTTGACTGAAACCAAGCCTTCCACTAACTACCGTGCAACAACCAATCCGGTAGTTAAGCAATACTACAAGTATACTTGCAACCAAACACACGAAACAACTAAGACAACATTTTTTACTACTAAATATGAACAACGAAACACAATATCCTTCTTCTACATAATACTCGTTTCCACTTTACGTAAATTTAAAGAGAATAAATAAAACTATACCACAACTTGCAGAAAAGTGCAATCTCTCTTGTCGAAGTTTTGACATACTCCCCCGCAAGAAAACTTATGCCTACATTATTTACAATAGTCCTGTTCTTATCAATGCCTTTCTGGCCTCTGCAGCTGTTTGAGCAGTCGTCCTGCTCGGGCGGGTGCTTGACTGAATGTCATCTGTTGGAGGCTTAGTTTCCCATATCTCCTGCCACAGTTCTAGGGGGTATAACTTAATTACAGGTCTCATAAGCTGGCTAAGTGACGTTCTTAGAGTAGCCACTCTTGGGACCTTGTCTCTCCCCATGTGTAACTCGATCACTTGGCCCAACTTCCACCTGCTCCTTGGCCTCTCGTCATGGATGAGGACAACTTCCCCTATCCTGGGCCAACAGCCATGTACCATTCCTACTCAACAGGTCTCTCTTAGCGTTGTTAAATATTCCCTCTCCCATCTCTTCCACAAGTTGTCACACAACTTGGATATATATAGGAGTCTTTTCTCGGTGAACTCTCTCCGTCCATAGGTCAGGTCACCAGAGATCTCTTCCCAATTTACTATTTCTCTTGAGAAGGACTTGAGCTTTCATCCAAGGATCAAATGGTTAGGGGTTAAAATTTCCAGCTGATTCAAATCCCCGGACATGTAACTTAATGACCTGTCATTGATAATTCCTTCCAGCTCCACCAGCACACAGGTCAGTTCCTCAAAACTGAGCAAGGCTTGGCCTACGATCTTTTTTAGGCATGACTTCAGAAGTCCTAACAGCCTTTCCCATATAGCACCAAACCACGGTGCTCTCGCTGGAATGAACTTCCAGTTACACTTTATATCTAACAGATATTCTTTTACCCTGGGATTCTCCAACATGGTCTTGAGGTATTCTGATGCCGCTACAAACGTGGTGGCGTTGTCACTCAACATGAGTGCTGGGAAACCTCTTCTGCTACAAAATTTTCTAAAACTCATGAGGAACGAGTCACAGGACTGGTTATCAACTAGCTACACATGTATGCCTTTGGTTACCAGGCACGTAAATAGGATGATTTAAGCCTTCTCAGGGCTTTGTCCTTTTTTCTTAAGTCCATAATGCGCCGGTGTAGTCCACGCCTGTGGTATTGAACAGTTGCTTACATTGCACCCTGAACTCAGGTAATGGAGGAACTATATTGGGCTTATACGGCCTCCCCTGCGTTCTCCTACAAATAACACAATGGTGTATTATACTCTAAGTTAGTTGCCTTATCTGTGGGATCCAGAACTCCTGTCTGACACTCGCCACAGTGGCATTTACACCCATATGAGCATCAGCATCATGATGTTCTTTAATAATTACCCGAGTAACATAGCAACTCTTCAGCAATAGTATGGGAAACTTAACAGATTTGGTAACTGTGCGTGTTCTATCTACCCTTACACCTTATTACCCCATTGTCCAGGTAAAGATTCAACTGGCCCCACTGTCCAGGTAAAGATTCAACTGATGTACAAGAGCCAGTTTTGGTTGGTTTCTTACCCCCTTCATCAAACTCTTGTATTCCTCTTGGAAATATTCTCTCTGTATGATGGCAAAGGTCTTATTCTTTGTCTCTTGGAGTTCTTCCAAGGTCAATTCACCATGCCTCTTCATACTGATTGAACTCCTACAATTATTCGAAAATCATAGGATCCACACTGTGGTCCTATAGACCTTTTTAACCTTGCTGAATCTCTCCCAATTCAGCAAGTGAGTGTTACCATTCACCTTGTCCCCTACAGTATTGACCAAAATGTTCTCTTCCCTACCCTGCACAAGTGATCCACCAACCCATGACCTATCTGATGGCCAAGAGGAATTTTTTAACCAAGGGGGGTCCCTCCCACCAGAAAGAACTATCCAAGATCATTTCTGTGCTTTTCCCACGTGTCAACCAGTCACTGGGATTATCATCTGTAGGCACATAGGACAAGACCGCCTCTGGAATTAAAGAGTTTATTTCCTGTACTCTATTCTTCACAAACACAGGGAGAACACTCTTCGATACTAGCCAACTTAGGGCGACTTTACTGTCCGACCAAACGAACAGTTCCACAAACTCATCCTTCTCAAAGGATTCTTTAATAAATTTGGCCATTCTTGCTGCTAGCAACAATGCCATCAATTCAAGTTTCAGAACAGTTAATTCTTTAATAGGCACTACTCTTGCCTTTGCTATCACTAAATGAGAGTTTTCGTTCTTTACTCTATAAGCTACACAACCATATGCTGACTCACTGGCATCGCAGAATATGAGTAAGGAATCCCCCTTTCCTAGGCTAGTATTCCTAGGAAAGAAAATATCAAGACATTTTTCTAAGTCTTCGGATAACTCAACCCATTGCTTCTGTAACGGGTCTGGGAGTTGTTCATCCCAATCTAGTTGTTGCTTCCGCAAATTCTGCAGGTATATCCTTGCCCTAATAGTAATGGGTACAAGCACTCCTAATGGATCGTAAATCCGTGCAACAGTTCTCAACACTTCTCTCTTAGTCTGGCTGGACTTACTTATCTCAGTCGGATGTAATGTCAAGGTATCCTTTTCTTTGTCCCAGTTCAGACCTAAGACCTTATGAGTTGTTTGTTCTCTGGCACTAATCCCATACGCTTTAGCAATAGTTTGTAACGAGTCATTATTACTCATCCATTCTTTCAGATATAAATGTGCATGTGTAATATCTTATTTGCTTCATAGAAAAAATTCACCAGTTCATTATCATCATTGCTAGTGAACTGCAAGTTATCTACATATAGTCCTCTTTTTATCCTTTCTACATCACCTTCTACCATAGACAGGTGTTTCTTAATTGTTGCATTCAGCAGAAAAGGAGAACATGTAGCTCCAAATAAAACAACTCTTAATCTAATCTATACAATAACAATTTACTGTTAGGTCTGTTGGATCTTCCAACCATAAAAACCTAGTATAGTCCCTATCCTCCTCCATGAGTTGCACCATTAAAAATGCTTTCTCTATGTCACTAATACAAGCAAACGATTTTGCTCTAACTGCAGCAGAACTTTGAGCAGGTCAGCTGTTATATGTGGTCCTGTCCACACACAATCATTCAAGCTCAACTCACTTTTCCCTTGTCTAACTGAACAGTCAATACTATCCTAATAGGGGTTGTTGCACTGTCCTTCTTAATGCCATGGTGTGCTAAGAAATGACAGTCTTCTGTTTCTCCTATCCTCCTGATCCTTCAGGATTTTCTTATAGTGTTCTAGATACTGAGTGTCTTTCTGAAACTTGACACACTGTTGTTTTAATCTGTTTAAAGCCAACCCAAAGTTGGAAGTTAATCTCCTTTTATTACCTTTCCAAGGCAATGCCACAACACACTTTGTCAATTTCAGAATAAGTTACAGTACTCTCAAAGTTCTTTAATACCTTCTGTTCCTGTTCCGTTATTTCACCGCAGTCAATACCTGAATTATCCAAACTCCACAAACTTTCAAGATCTTCCCTTGGATCCTTTAATTGAGTACCCCTTCAGCCATAATTATGTTATCGGTTTCAACTGTCAGTTTTAAAATGGAAACATGAGTCTCTTTGGTGGGAGGAGAACTACATGTTCCGGTTACCATGTAACCAAATATGGTTGGTAGCAATACTAAATTTTCAACTTCTAAACCCTGGGTTAAGATGTTGTACACACTGTCAACCCCTATTAACAATTCAATAGGCGATTGTTTCTCTACAGGTATATCAAAATCTTTATCAGCCAAGCTGATTTTCATTTTACACAACGACCTTAAGTTCTTCTTAACACCGATTTCATTGTATATTCTGGTATCTCGTCTACCACTATACAATCCATATTTATTAATCTACCCCGATTACAGGTGTAGTAGTTAAGTACCCTCTCAATGATATGTTTTCAGCTCCCTTGCTTTTATAGTGGAGTCCCTCAAGAGCAGATTTCTTTATAAATGATCTCACGGCACAGGTATCTAACAACCCTCTTTTTCGCACAATGCGACCTTTTTTACCTTTTAGGGTTATTGTGGCTGTAGGTAAAATCGATTTCCTAGTCGTCTTATTTCCCTGTCCGGTATTTGTCAAAGAGAGAGTTCCAACTTGTACCCCACCTACCTTTGATTTATTTGGCTGGTTTCTATTGCATATAACACTATGATGTCTAACAGTGCAACCATTATTACAACCCTGCCTGTTACAGTCGGAACTGAAGTGTTTACTGGATGCACATCTGAAACACAAACCCAGAGCTCTGAGTCGTTCTATCTTTCCTCCTCTGGTTACATAAGATTTATAATGTGTCCATATGTGGCTGCCTCCGCAAAGTGCACAGCCTTTAACCTGGTTTACCTTGGCTTTGTTTGTACTTTCTTTAGGCCTTACCGATGGTTTTGGTCTCACAGATTGCCGTTGTTCTACTGCGAAAGCAGATACCATTGTCAGTGTATTAGTTTTTGCTGTTTCAGTCTGTGTAAAAGCCCTCAAACTGTGTATTTCTTCTTCAAGATATTTTTTAAAGGTGTCAAATTTCAGCAAATCTTCTCCACACCTTCGTTTTATCATTTCACTTACACTACCTCGTAGTTTGGTGTAGAGCAAGATGGTATATAATTCACTCAATTCCAGTTTTTCACTCTTATGCAGCATTCGAATTGCACTCTAAAACCTTGTAGCGATTCTGCACCTGCATGGGAGTCTCAGTTTGGAAGATTTTTCTAACTAAATACAACTTGATTTCGTCTTTTCTGCCATAAGTCCCTTTTAACAAGTTCACCGCCTGCAAATATTTATCACCATCTAATTTAAAACCAGATATCAGTTCCAGAGCCCCACCTTCCAATAGGCCCTTCAGATAAGAAAACTGTATATTTTCAAAATCAGTACGTTGGTGTAGTGATACTTCATAAAGTTCCCAAAATGAACTCCATTCTGTTACATCACCATCAAAATGTTTGAGGTCTAATTTGGGTAACTTCACAGTAGCTTTAACAGGTTCACTTCTTACAGCTAGAAGACTCGTGATGGAGGAATTTAGTCTATGAATTTCAGTGCCTACCTTTAGGCTATATTCAGCTCGATTCATAATTTGGTCAGGTTGTTCTCCAGGATCTGTTAGATTCAATATTTCATTATCCAATTCCTGGACTTTCTGTAAATATTCCTTCAAGGAGTCTCTCAATGAAGAAATACTATTGATATCACCTGCATCAATAGTGGTTTCAACCTTCTTTGACCAGTTAGTTATCACAGACTTAAAATCAACCCACCGTCTCCTCTTCAATTCTTCTAAGTCAGACATCTTAGCCTATAATTTACCAACACCTAATATACAAGTTCCTAATTACTAAAAGTGTACAACTGCCAACTCCAAAAAAATATATTTATACTGCATCGCATTAGCAAATATAATATTTAAAAGTTGACAACACTTTAGATCAATTAATGGTAGACCACTACCGGTTATACTGTACATATATGTGCCCTTGACTACACATACGGTACATGTATACAATGCACAACAGGGTTTATTCCATATTAAATCTCACTTAAGTAACTTAAAACTCAACAAATTTATGAAGTGGAAATGCGTCAACCATCATTTTGCCTAACCTAACTTAACCTAATATTATCAAGTTAGGCTACAGTTAGGATAGGCAATGACTGACAGAGTTTATTCTACTATTCCATGTCGGGCTAGGCTAAGATGTGACATTTTAATATGGCTGCCACCATCAGCCAGTCACGTCTTTATCTTTATCGCCAACTATCACAACAATCCTTAAACTTTCATAAATTTTAACTATACCAATCTCTGATACAACAACCACTCACTGTAATCCTGGTCACGGCACCATTTTATCTCTGATACAACAACCACTCACTGCAATCCGACTCATTCAGAATAAGTATATATAGCATTTCAATCATCAGTGTTATCGTATAGCCTAAACGATCTGAAATGTACCGACCCAAATTGTAGCCTAAGTCTTGCACTACGACACCCAGGTTACTTCACTCTTATGTTAGTTTAAATTGTGATCATATCAATACATTGCGTTGTGTATATTAACTAAACTAACAATATGAACTTACTATTGGCGTATTCAATTGTTCCTAGCTCAATGTACAGTTAGACTGGCGTAAGCACAGTCTCTATTTCACTACCCTCATCTAAAGTACACCTCAAGAAATTCTCCTTACATTTCGATATGCATACCTTCTAAAGAAAGTTTCCCTAAATGTACTCTAAAATGAATAGGAATACTTAAATGGACCTGTAGACACCGACGATTATGGCTGCATTCTTGAGTCCTCCACTAGCTACATCCACACTATGTTACAGCTATGAAGCAACTGCCTTCACAGCTGTCTTTGACAGAAACCAAGCCTTCGACTAACTACCATGCAACAACCAATCCGGTAGTTAAGCAATACTACAAGTATACTTACAATCAAACACACGAAACAACTAAGACAACAATTTCTACTACTAAATATGAACAACAAAACATAATATCCTTCTTCTACATAATACGCATTTCCACTTTATGTAAATTTAAAGAGAATGCATAAAACTATACCACAACTTGCGGAAAAGTACAATCTCTCTTGTCGAAAGAAAAATTTTTATGCCTTACAAAAATGAACAGAGCTCATTTCTTTCTGCCCTACAAGTGCTGCATAATGAGCACTATTATAAATACAGACACACTTAAAACACATTTGAAAAATATAAACTTCACCCATAAGCTGTAATCGTTTAAAAAAATTTTGCAATGGCAGAGGATAATGTCAATTTAGTTATCAGATTATCATTTCTAAGTAACTGAGCATGACTCATCTCTAGACTCTCTCAGGGCATGCCTGCCTAAAGCATTTACTATTACATAAGGGGTGAAAATAATAGTAAAGTTGAAGAAGGGCAGTTAGGTTAGAAGAGACCAAAGTAAATGGATCAAAAGTAAATGGCAAAAAGCATGAGTCTGAGTACCATCTACTATATCATACAAGGTAACACTTTAAAGTGATATCCCATATGAGAAAGCTATCACACACATTCTTATTACAAACATGGAAACCTCTCAAGTCACTTAATGGGTATGGTGTGCGTAAGTTAGTAAACATGTTATACAAGGCACCATACAAATTTTCAAATTATGCCTAAGCATTCAAAAATGACAAATTTTAAATCAATTTATATTTTCATAACTAACAAACTGTGGTGATAACTAGGACTTCTAAATATTCTAAATGTTAATTAATATAGCAAAAGAGAGAAAGAGAGAGAAACCTTCCATTAACAGACATTGGTAGTTAGAGAGAGAGGGAGAGAGAGATTAGAAGAAACGAACAGAGAGAGGGAGAGAGAGAGAATAACAAAACATCTGTGTTTTGGCTATATCGAGATGACAAGGCCAAACTGGAAAGCATAAAGGATTGTAAACCAGCACCAGAAAAGCAAAACCTGTGTTGTGATTACAAAAGCCAAACTTGGGTACGTGTTATGACTGTGTCGTGATGACGAAGGCATTATGACTGCACTTAATTGAGCTGAAATCACAAGGAATTCGTAACAAAACGCATGGTGGCCTTAGTTGGATAAACAACCACCGGAATTCATAACTTCCGGTGACGTCAAAGCACCTCCTTTTGAAGGCGGTGCATTTTTCAAAAATCCACCCAAAATGGGCCATCTTTTGATAAGTCTCAACCAATGAAACATCTACCAAGGCGGGACAGAAGCAAGGTTTCTGTCTTCGATGGGTGGGAAATTTTGACTTCCAGAAATCCTTAAGAAGTCCTGTTCTGAGGGGGAGCAACAGAGCAGAAAAAGAGAAGGTAGCAGAGAAGCAGAGAGAAGATAGGGGCTGAGGTTGTAAGCCTCACCAACTGTGGGTTGATATAAGAAGAAAGGCTCACATTTGACACTCACTGTAATCTTGCACTGCAATTCATTTTATAAACCTACTGTAACTTTATTACTGTGTTAATGAAGTAAAGAAAACTACATTGCGTCTTCTTCAACCCTCCTGGACTAAAACATGCTACTACATAACAAAGCCAGGACAATAAGCATCTATAAAGAAAAGTAATCTTCTTTACTTGGCAACGAATAGCAGATATAAACAGAAAGAAAGAATAATAAGGACACAACAAACCCTGCAGTCTTAACACACATGAAAAATTCTCTAGTGCCTGCTGGAGTCCGGTTAAAAACAAGCTACAAGGAATTGGTGACATCAGGAGATGGCCAAGATGGTGGTGAGGAGAAGGAGGAGGAGGAGGAGCCAGCCTCCCATACCCCCATCTTGGAAGCATCGAGTCAGTTTTCTCTAGCTCGATAAAATATGAGGGGTTGGCTTGAGGTAGGCAGCATATGTTAAGACCTCAGGTTTGTTAGTTATGAAAAATACAAATTGATTTAAAATTTGTCATTTGTTCATATACAGAACAGACCTTTGGTCTTAACATACGGGAGATTTACTCTTGGAGGGAGGATAGAGAAAGCCTCAGAACCGACTCGAGGTTCAGCTCACCTGGGCTACTTCCTGGCCAAAAAAAGGGACATAGGAAGGAGTCATATGCCTCTGAACTATAAAGTAAAAAGTTACTTGCCAGCCAGACATCTGGGTTAAGAGACAATGTGGAACTCCTCTTGCATTGTGTCTTGTATTGAAATAAAAGAACTTTAACTGCCAGAGACAACAAAACCATGTTAGCAACCAGCCTTGTTTGTTGTCATTTCCTCTCCCCCTTTGTAAGAGAGAGGAAGGGATTTGCATCCAAAATTTGAACAATCCAATAAAACTAATGGAAAGGAGCTCTACACTCACCTGTATCTGACTAGATCCAGTGCATGATGGATAATTTCTCTCCACTGCCCGCCAGTAGAGGAGACAAAGGAAGAGAGAGGGAAGAAGACCAGTCAAACCATTCACACTCACTTTCAAAACCAACATCTTAGGTAAGATACAAACTGTCCTGCTAGGGGCACTAGATGAGCTACACAACTTGTTGAGCAGCCACCACTGGACCCAAGGAACAAGTGCCCAAGGACCTGTACGTAACGTCCTGCAGATAGAATATGTGAAGGTGGTTTGGCGTAGCCATGTTCCAACCTTTAAGATCCTTTGAACCAACAGGTTTTTTTTTAATGCAATGGAAGGGCCAAGACCCCTGACATCAAGTGCTCTTGCATGCACTGAATTGGCTTCTGGATTCGAAGCCAAAAGGAGACAGTATTCTTGGACACTTCTTTCTTGATACATCCTGTGCTAACAAGAAACCTTTGGCAACCCGGTCTGAGGTGTTAAGTCCTTTTTAGGTAGTTATGCAGTGCCCTAACAGGACATGAAAGTAACTCATCAGAGTCATTACCAACAAAATCTGTAAGCAAAGGGATGGAGACAAACTCGAATATGTCATTGTGAACGGAGGGATTTTGAGTCTTAGCCATGAATTCCCAAACAAATTCGAAGGCTACTGAACCCCAACCCCTCGTGTGTTTAACGTCAAAAGATAGTCCATGTAATTAACTTACTCTCTTGGAAGATGCTAAGGCTAAAAGGAAAACCATCTTGAGAGTTAAATCCGTCTGAAGAAGCTCTTAAGGGTTAGTATGGACTACGTGTGAGACTGCTACGTACCTGTTAGGTCCCAATTCGGAGGTTTAAGATCTCTCGGGGAACAGAAATGTTTGGAACTCTTGAGAAGCAGAGAAATCTCCCACAAACAAGATATATTAATGTCTTTAAGAAGCAGAACCAAACCTAGGGCAGCCCTGTATCCCTTGATTGCTGATAATGAAAGAAGTTTCTCCCTACAAAGGAAAACAAGGAAGTCTACTACTTGTTGAATAGTAGTTACTAATGGAGAGACACCCTGTTGACGACACCAACCACAGTAGACGGCCCACTTTCCCTGACATTTCCGTCGCTGCTCTGCGAGAAAAGCCTCTCGCTTACAGGAGACTCTGGATAGTCTCCAACCATGAACAGACAGGGACCCTACTGACTGGTGAAATCTCTCTTGGTGCTTCTGTCAGAAAGACTAGAAGATCATGGTACCCTTCTGCGTGGGGCTACATGGGAGCTACAAGGGTCATCCTGTGGTTCTGGGAAATCATCACTCTGTCGATGACTTGACAGATGAGGCAAAAGGGGGGAAAGGCACAGATGTCCAGATTGTCCCAAGGATATTGAAGGGCATCCTCCACCATGGCCCAGGGATCTGGAACAACCGAACAAGATACCTCTAGTTTTTTGTTGTGTCTCATTATAAATAGGTCTATTGGTGGCCTTCCCCACAGATGAAAAAGCCTTTCCACCACCTCTTGACATAGTGACCACTCTGTTCCCAGAACTTGAACGTGGCGACTCAGCTTGTCCCCCACCACATTCTTCTAGAGTAGGATGTATCTGGTAGAGAGAACTACCTATTGAGAGCCCGCCCACCGAGATAAGAGAATTCACTTGCTTAAGGATTCCGCCGGAAAGTTTGGAGCACGGCAATCCCAGGGATGTTTTCACTTCTTTCTTAAGAGCCTAGTGAAGCTTCAATACCCAAGATAAATCTGAATTGGTTGTTACAGTCTCTTCAGTCAAGCTGTTGCAAAAACAAATTAATTCAAGTACTTCAGCATAGGAAGATAAGAACTCCTGATGGTCCACATCCTCTACCTCCTGTTCTCGAGAGTCAAGATCTGGCCTATCGGTTAAGTCAGGTACAGATAAGATCTTCTGATTTATTACTGGAGCACTGACTATTTCAGTCTAAAACTTTCTTGGGAGCCTGTAAGTTTCTGGAACTAGATGGGACCTTGTCTTGGTCTCAGTCATGCCTTCGAGAATGGGAACGAGAATCATGATGAAATGGCGAATGTCATGACAGGTCATGAGGTCATGAAGGGCTCCGTGACGCACTGGTCACGGACACATGAGCGAGAGCACGTATCTCGGTCACAGACGTGTGAACGAGAGCACTGCTCATAGGAAGACGAAGAGCGTGGTTTCTCAGTATACCATGCAGGACTTGGGTTACATGTAGTTCGGTTACGGCCATGCAAACAGGAGCATGAGTAATGATCACGTACATGTGAGCAACTCATGTCACGTGTTGCTCGATCACAGCCGTGTGAATAGGAGCATGAATCACGGTTCCATCCGTGTGAGCAAGAACGCTGAACATGGTACAGTCTCGTGATCGGGAACGATGACATGAAGATAACGTATGAGGAAAGTTGCACAATCTCATAGGACTTCCAGTACTTGACATGCATGAGAGTGGAAGGAGACCTCCGGGGAGAGGGATCCAGCAGCTTACATTTCTTGATGGGGGTCTTGTCATCCTTCCTACAGACTTGGGAAACACTTGGACCTGGAACAGGAGGAGAAACATCAGAAGCCTTCTGAGGGAGAGCTCGAACTGTAGGGCTGACAGTCCTAACTTCATCAGCTCGTCGAGAAGCATCAGAAACAATAGAAGGAACACGTGCATGTGCCTTGACAGAAGAACGGTTCTGAGAGGTAACTTGAGTAGAAGCACGAACTGGTTCAGCACGGATGTACTTAGATGAACAAAGGAAAGCTACGGGAGAAGAAAAGCGAGATTCCAAAGAAGCCTCGCGAATCTTCTTACACAGAGGAGCTACGAAGTCTTTTTCCTCCAACGTCTGATGGGAATGGACAGAGCAGATGACGAAGATGAAGAAGAAGGTGATCTATGACGACTCTTCTTGGGTTCCTTAACCTCTGATTGACCGAACTTCATGAAGATACCTTCGACTCTATCGCAAATAGATTGGACAAGGGAGTCAGAAGGAGTAGACGTGGTAGTTGAGGGCAACAACATGGCTGACTTCACAGAGTGGGGAGCCGAGAGTGTTGTCAACAGCCGAGAGGAGGCTAAAGAGACTGAAGCTCTAGCCACAGAGATATGAGATGACATCACTGAGACAGAGGTCTCGGAAACTGTCATGGCCAGCGAAACTGGAGTGTGGGAGGACAAACTGGGAGACAATAGGCCAGGAAGGGTTATTACACCTGGTAGGCCTAACAAGTCCCAACAATCAGTCATCATTTGTGCGTCACCTCCTGTAAAAACAGTACAAGGGGGAGACCCTCTACCCACCCAGGGGGGGAAGGTTACCCGCAGGGGCATCTACATCAATTACAAGATATCCTTAACCCGCAATCGAATCTTCTAGGGCCGAAGCAGTAGAAGAATGAGAGGGAGTAAAATCTTCATGGGAAGAAGCAGAATGAGATGGAAAAGAGATGGATGCCACCCCTGGGAAAGCAAAACCTTCTCAAGATGGCGTCGCAAACTTCCTTCTATATCTCCTCTCCTCAAAATTCTTCCATTGCTCAAGAGGCCAATCAACACATTCAGGGAAAGGGTTACTTATGCTGCAAACGTTAGATCTACATCTGGTAAAAGGAGAATGAGGGTCTTTCACAAAATAAGGCAGGAATTGGGAGCAAGGATTACTGTCAACCCCAGGGCATTTTCTCTGTGGTTTGGTGGGATTAGAAGGGTCGTGGGTTTGCATGATAGGAAACACAACACACAAAAACATACAGATCACACAAAAAAAGAAAGATAAAACCAGTATCTAAAGGCGTATATGGGCAGGAAGTGGACAACAACCAGCTTTGAGGAGAGAGAGCAACAGCACAACCTCCTAAAAAGGCGGTCTGAGAAAAACAGATGCAATGCTTCTGAGATTGGGGTATGGGAGGTCGGCTCATTCTCCTCACCACCAATTCCTTGTAACTTTTTTTTAACCACACTACAGCTGGTGATAAGAGAATTTTTTCCTTATGTTACAACCAAAGGTTTGTTCTGTATATGGACAGTCAAAATGATCCCCCATGACACTTTGCCTTTTCAAGCTGTCAAATATTTTTTGGAAAATTTTGAATGTGATTTTTTGTGTCATCACTTCTTCAATAAATATTATCATACCCAATGTTTGCCATGTATAAAATTTTTATGGGCTGTCTTTTCTATTTTATCTAAAACTTGCTAAGTGAAAAATAATTACTTACCAAAGGTTACATATCCTATATTTTCTCCTTGCCTTGCTTGAGTGTCTTGTAGTTCTAGAGGCGGTTCTTTATGGGAGAATAATACATGTGGAGCTGGAAAGAAGAGCATAAATTTCAACAAGGGTTATACATACTGCTTATTTATTCTCTTAAATTTTAACAAAGTACTGCTATTCAGTTAAATTTTAACGTCTATTATGCTAAGCTTTAAAACAGTTTATCCTGCTTATCTTCTTTATTTATTGCAATATCCTTTTAGCAGTCAAGCTGTTTCATTATGTTAATAAAACCTTTGTGCTTCTTTATTATAAAAGAAAATACATCAAGCACCTGCACATAAGATTTACATCAATTGCACTATGGGATTCAAATGAAATTGAGAAATTTTCAGCTATTTTTAATACTGTACACAAAACAGGTGGAAGTATATACAAAAGATGCATGAAATAGTCAAGAATATCAACTGAACAATCCACTACTAATTTAACCTATTACAGTCAGTCCCTGGTTTATGACGGGTCCGGCTTACGACGTTCCAAGGTTACGACGCTTTTCAGATATATTCATCAGAAATCATTTCCTGGTTTATGAAGCATGTTCCAGGGTTACGACACATTGTACGCTGATCCAACAGAAAAAATATGGCTCCAAAACGGCAGAATAATAAAAATTTGGAGGTTTTTTTTAATGAAAAACTCAATAAAAATGCAGTTTACATCATTTTCAATACACCCAGAGCATTAAAAGTAAGGTTTTCTTAAGGTTTTTCACGATTTTCAACGATTTTTCGGTTTATGACGATTTTCCACTTACGATGCGGCGTAAGAATGGAAACCCCCTTGTAAACTGAGGACTGCCTGTACTCTGGAACTTAGCCAGTTTCCAGGAAAAAAGAACTTCCTTCAAATCACAGTATTGAAAGGATAAATATTTCCGAGCAAAAAATATAAGCTCAGTACATGCATTGCCCAGCCAAAAATATATGACTACCATAGGGATGGTACGCTATGCCAAAGTAGCTAATCATTTGTACAGTTACCTAATTGCTGTGCAAGTCACTTAGCAACTCAGCCTGATCTTTACTCCTCACTAGTCTCCAAAATCATAAAGTTGAATCTTTTACTGAAAAAAAAAAAATTTGTTTTTTCAATATAAGCCCATCATTTACACAGCCAACATCCATCGTTTTCATGACGCTCTGACATTTATTCCCTAAAATGATGATGCTCTGACATTTATTCCCTAAAATGATGATGCTCTGACATTTATTCCCTAAGTCGAAAGTTAATCATCGGCAGGTTGGATCTTTAGTTTTAAGCAGGTAAGAGCTTACTTCTTGCAACCTACATGATCAATGCAAAAAGTAAACTAGTTGGGACACAAATACCATGACTGTACATGATGCATTTGCATGAAAAATTTTTCATTTAAAATTAAATGTGCTTCATTTACGAATTCCTTTATTTACATATCCACATCACAATTCAGGACGGAGGATTGAGCAGCTGAAGAAAACCCTATACTATAATTAACTGACTGGAATGAAGGATATGCCAAAGAGCTTAAGGGCTTCACACTAGCAAAATATGCAGCACCTGACAACTCTTGAATGCTAATCCTAAGGGATGTCCATCATGAAAGAGAGAGCGGGACTAAATGAAGGAACAAACGTATGCCTATCTGATACTCAATAACAACTGAAGTGTCAGTGCTAATTATAATCCAAATGGCAGTCGGATCCTGTGTGTGCCAACTCCCCTTGGAAGTCGGAATGATTGGCACCTTTGTGCCTGAAGAGGAAGCATCAGGCTCTCCCTTATGGAGGTCTTCTGGCAATTTTTAAAAAATTTTTTACATTGCAATCTTAAGGTTATTTAATTTGTTATTTTGTATTACAAAGACCAACTACACGCATTTCTGACTTTGCGCTTTTCGTGAGATGTAAAAATGCCAAGTTATTTTTTGCTGTTTTTGGGAGCAATCTCAAATTCAATAGGCCTCTAGTGCAACAGGTTTATACATATACCTTTTAGGAGTAAATTAGTCAAATTAACCTTACATTTGATCATGGTAATTTATAAAACATTTTCAAGTTTTTTAGGACAAATATTCACAAATCTGTAAAAAAAAAAAAATTGTAATGTATAAAAATACGAAAAGAAATTTCTTTATAAGGTAACTGAAAAAACTGTCTTATTAGAAAAGCCTCTATTAATTGAACAAGCAACCATTTGCTTTCTTCAGTGATAAGATAAAATAGCACAAAGAAACTGATGTTTAAAAATGGTTTTGTGAAAAATGAGGTTAAAGATTTATATAATATTCAAATAGCATTAATTTCCAAAGCAATTATATCAAATTACCTGAAAATATCTCAAAACATTATCCTAGGTAGTCAATTGTGTTTGTAAAACTTTAATGGACATATTTAAACCTATGTTTGATTTTAAATTTTTGGTACCTATCCCCACCTAATTACTGCGATATTATCCCCTCACTCATCGCCAATTTTGAGTTTTTTTCTTGCTCTTTAATATGTATATCTTTTTTATTTTCTCTTGCAATATTTATTATATTTTGCTTCCAGGAGGTTCCAAGGCTATCTTATCATTACACCTTAAAACTCCAGCATAAATTCTTTCCAAATCTGCACAGATGAGGCAGATTCCAAAAGCCTTCTAGTTTTAAGGTCATTCATGAGAGACAAAGGCAATGGACAGGTCACTGCATGGCCTACAGACCAAACATATGCTCACATGATCAGCAGCCAAGGCCCCTCTCCCCACAAAATCAGGACCAGGGGAACCAGGTGTGGCCACTGATGATTCAGCAGGTAGACCTATGTGCCCATCTACACTCCATCCCCAGCTCACAAGAACAGTTAGGTCATATTACCAATGAAACCTACTGATACCTTTACTACGATTTGTTACCAATAATTTCTTCCAATTTCCATCTTTTCACGATTTATATGACACTCACTAACACATAAAGGATACCACCTCCATTGTGATATAAAATGTTGATACATAGTACCAAAGGTTCTTGCGGCATCTCTTCAACCCAGCTGCTCTACCTTCCAGCCTTTTATTCTTTATCTGTTCCCTTTAGCCTTTTCCATCATTTACCATTGTTTCAATTTCAACTTTTCATTTAAAGACATATCCTTTAGGCAAGTAATCCCCATTTTTCAATGGTCCATTTAATGATATGAGTTAAAGATAATACACAACACTCACATGAATGCTAAGCATCAATACAGCAGTAGTGCTCCTCATGTCCCAGTCTGACACAAACAGTAGTCACTAGTGTATACAACAGATACAATACAGTGTTCTGTGTTGCTACTATTTTTTTTTTTAATACCCCCGTATCTATGTTGTGTTTTTACGCACACAACATATAGTGTATAACGTTGGTGGGTACTCATACCTCCAATCTGTTTTTCAAGTGAAGTACTGTACAGTACATTATTCAGTAAATTACGTGAGATATTCATCACCTAATTATAATAAGGGGTTTGTTTTAATGATCTTGCCCAAATGCACGCAATGTAAGTGTTCTAAGCATAATGTAGGCCATGTAAGTGTTCTAAGCATGTTTGAGGTAGGCTAAGCTATGCTGTGATGTTCGTTACCATAGGCATATTAAAATGCAATTTCAACTTCCAACTACCGTAACACAAACCCACTATAACACCGGAAGCATCTGTACATATTTTACATCATTTTATAACTAGCTTATCCAGACCACATTAATACTTATAGGGCTGGTCTAATAAATTGGTTCAAAAAGGAGTGAGAGCTAGGTAGAAGGAAACCTAAAAGAACAAAGAGTAAGAGAAGCAATGCATCTAGAGGTCAAATGGGCCATGTGAAAAACATTTAGTACCACAAAATGAACACTACTCTGTGATGTTTCACTATAAAAATAAAAATCTCCAGTCAAAACATACCTGTTTGGCTTCCTCTTTTGCCTTCTTTAAATTCTTGCATGAAGACTTTTCCAATAACTATGTCATCAGGATCCTTAAAAATTGTACTGAAAACAACAGTGACTCTATCTGTCTTGGCCTCAACGTACCTGCAAGAAAAATAGGAATATGAACAGTCTATCTTCAATGTCCTTTAACATTTGTATAGAAAATACAGGTATAATGCAATGAATGCTATAAACAAAAATACTTTGTTTACTAATATAGCAAGCATTAATTTCCACATAGTTTAACTGTCAATCTCCACTACCTGGCAGACAAATCAAATACCTGTATATATAAAAATGAGACTAGGCCATTAGACTAATATTATTCTCATTTTTATTAATTTTGAGCATTCACTCTTCAGGAATAAGCCAAAAACTGTGAACTTGCCCTGCAGGCTTCCACAGAACAGAATGCCCATTTGTGAAGAAAAAAGGAGCAAGAAAAAGAATAATCAAGAAGCTCTGATAAAGAATTTTAAAGGTAGTAAGTACAATAAACACAATTCGTAGCAAATAGACAAAATTTTTTTAAACTGTTATTTTTTCTGGTTAATTTGCATTTTTCTTAGATAAATACACTTCAAGTCTTTCACAGGGATAGATCTTTAAAGTTAGCTGGTTCGGCCACTGAAGCTTAGTATGAAGGAAGTTACTAGCAGCAGGTTGGTGAAGGGGTGGGGGTACTGCCCATCACCTGTCTGTCAACTTGCACTTTCTCCTCTGGCAAACAGGGATAAACGTGGGCATGGTAGAGGTAGGATTATGATGAAAGACATCAAGTTTGTACAGTATACCGAGGAAAAATGCAATTTACCTTTAAAAATTGCAATTTGTTTCTGGATGGACACGAACTCTTTGTCTTCAAAAAGCAGTACATTACACTAAATCAAAAGCCAACTAAATAAAGCATAACAGACGAGAGGGGAGAATGAGTTTCTCAAACTCCAGCAGCCCCATTAAAAGATACCCCATGTCCACCTGAAGTTCACAACTCGGCTTTTCTTTAACAAAAATAAAAATCTAACTAATGTTTAAAGAATAATTTACTAAAAATATTTTACATCCAACTTGATAACACATTTCTGATGAAAACCTATATTGATTTGTCCATCAACCTAAACATGGGATAAAGCCTTCAGCATAAGTTTTCTCGTTTGAATTTTCCAGTTAAGATAAAAAGCAACATGAGATAATGAAATCATATACAACTATGAGGGAAGCAAGCAAGGTGGTTATGGGAACAAATGCACTGTACTGCCATGTGGTTTAGATTCACCACATGGGCTAAGTGCTAGGAACTCGTATTAACAGAACTCAAAAGATGCTCTCTGAATGCTATGATACTGATGGCTATGTATATCAATCCTGAAACTTCCTGAAGGTAACAATTTACCAGCCAAAATTTTACTGGAGTACACAACTAACAGGAACCCCTCACGAGCACACCAGAATCCAGCAAGAGTAAGCCAATAAAAAGATTCAAGCCTCATAATGTAGCCTATAAGGATAACTGATATTACTATAAACTTAAAAAAAAATTACCTTGCAAGTTTTTAAAGATGAAATGTTTTAAAGGAAAGTTATACATTACCCTGGAAGTCAAGGAACATTCCAATTCCAGTGCCCGAAACCAACCTCACACTCACTATCATCAAATATAATTCGATATCAAAAGGACAAATGACTGTCTGATACAGAAAGGTCTCTGCATATCAGTACATCACAGAGAATCTTCCATGTGTAAGAACAGCTTGAAGTGGATGATGTCTACCTATGAAATGCTTTCCCTTTAACAAGGCATAGTCTTTGGACCATAATTACTGATTCACGATGGAAGAGGCAGCCAAAAAGAATGAGGATTTCGTATTATCACATACACACTAGCAAGTCATACAAGGCTGAGCTTTGGAGTAGAAAAAACCACCAATAATAGATGAAAAAATTATCCATAAATATTCTTTACTCACTCTAAAATTGATTCTAACAACTATACATTGTGATGAAAGTTACCGGTAAATAAATATTCAATTAACAAAAGTAATAAGAATTTGCACTTGAGTACATGGGATTCATTGATTATAAATTATTAGGCATTACAACTGCACAGCTCAGAGTGAGTTAAGAGAGCTTGCATTACTGGAGGTTTCCTGTTGTGTGCATGCCTCAGCATCTTTGCTCTCCAATTATTGCTTTTATCAGTACTGTAGTTACTTGAATATGGATGGTTTACCAGCATCCACAGGTTATAAGTTAAGGGATAAAAATTCAAGATTTGTCCTCATGTAGGAATAATCAAGTGATTATCACGACTTACTATTATTTCATGTTTCAAGTAACTAAACCAGACAACAGAGTGCAATTTCATAAGTGTCAGAACTAACATGTAGAATTTATTCTACAAGGTGCAGAAACTGAGACAGGGAAAAGGTGAAGATGGAGAACAAGGCAGGAAGACAACAAAAATAAAAGGATGAAAACAAAATGGTGCTCGGGTCAAAAGGGATGCAAATAGTGCACAATGTAGGTAAAGTTCTATAAAGTTATGATTACCATTTACCATGACAGTACAGTGTTTCAGATAAACAAGTAATACTTTTCGCATATAATTTCTAGCAATAGATAATACTTTTTTCCATATTATTTCCCTAAATGAAAATAGTTTTACAATTTGAAGTAAATACTTGAAATTTGTATATACAGTGTAAAGAACTGTAGTTACCATGAGGTCTAATGGACAAAGTCAACACTAATATTGACTTGCTCCTCTAATTCACACCACTGGTACTAAAAGGTGATTAACAGATATTCCTGTGGCCATTCCCCTCCTAAACAAAAGCAACATTTAAACGAAAAACTAAAATCATTAATGTAAGTTTTCCCAAACTATAGTAAACAACTAATAACTTATAAAAATGTTCAACTTAAGTGAAAGCCTACCTTGTCAATTGCATAAACAAAAAATAATCAGCAATCATCTCATTTCCCTGTCTATTTATCCCTGTCTAATCCAAAAAACAGAAAAAATACAGTATACTTTACATTGTTTCTTCATCTCTGTAATGGATAACAGCTCTCTTATTTGTTTCAATGCCTTCTTCTTGGCACTCAAAGTATTTCTGGAAGACAGAAGCGAAACAATTTCTTTTAAGTAGACCTATCTTCTTGACTAAGGCATGCCAATCTTCAGGTAACTTTTCAAGATCAATAAGAAGAGATACATTGTAACCCGACTCTGGATCTGGCATGAGTAAGGAACCATACTCTTGTTGTATCAATTCATCAGCTCCATGCTCTTGCAATTCTTTGTAGAACTTTAAAGATATGCTGACCTGAAAAATTAGATATATTAGAACAGAGTAAAGCACTGTTTCACAGCTGCCGATAAATAAAATTCAAGTCGATCAAAGAATGGAATAAAATCATACATATGCTAAACTATTAAAATATACATTCAAGTAAGGCACCATATCAAAATCATACAGTGATGATGACTGAAGTACTTTAACCACAGTGATGATGACTGAAGTACTTTAACCACAGTGATGATGACTGAAGTACTTTAACCAAACAGGTGAAGTATATGACCACAATAAGCAGCTAAACTGTTTTTAAAAGTAACAAACAATTACTAGAACAAACTCACCCGTATTTTTGTTTTATCTCCATTGATGTTTGAAATGTGGTAAAGTACACTATCAAAATCTGCTATAGTTACATCTATGGACTCCGGTTTGTTACTGAAAGAAAATAAAAAAGGATTATAAACAAAAAATATACAATGCATGTACACAGAAAAGGTATGGGCTGAATTAAATTAACACTTGGCCTCTTAGGCTTACTAAAGAAAGCAAGCCTACCTCAAATGAGACAACTCTGCATATAAATTCTGCCATTTCTTTATGAGACCACGCAAATGAGACACGAGATGATAAAATTTAGCTGGTTTCTGCAGGTATACATTAAAACATTAAAGGGAAAATCATAACTCCACTTAAAAATCTGAAATTTTCCAAAGTAACATTTATGACCTAGTAGCCGGCAGTCAATACTCTAAACTGAAGTAGTATAGTATTTACAAAAATCTCATAAAGATAATTGTAAATAGCAATGAATATGCAGAGGCCATGGAATAACACTCCACTGTCAAATTACTGCTTCTATAAAATGCCACCATGAAGTGTCAAAAGAATGAGAAAAAACTCAGTCAGATCTTTTATCATTTTGGTTATTAACACTGTTTCACCATTTTGGGAAACTTAAGCTTCATCTCTTCCTAATCATACCATGCCTTTCCAGTAACCAAACCCTCCGTTTTCTTTCAATGAACATTATATATTTAACAATTCCTATTTCACCATTGCTACACTTACGTGGATAAGAACTCCTCCTCCTAGAAACTCCCAGCTTACCTTTTAAAATAAATGAAATCACATCAGAATTTCTAAATTTATTCCAGTAAATTAGCCATATATACCCTTGCAAACCTCACATGTTTGCTAACAAATAAAAAATGAACATTGTTTCACAAATTCTATTCACTTTTACTGACAGCCACAGCACACCTTGCACTGAGTACTCCATTTATGAAAGTGTAGGTTCATATTCCTGTCAGAACAAATACTGTGTACCGTATCTATTTTCAGTAAATTTAAATAAAACATATACATAAAGGCTTCTCAAAATGGAAACCATATATATTACGTGTCAAACTGGTTCATTTGTCAGTCTCCAAATATCAGTGTTATGTTTTTCCAGCACTCAGTAAATGACAACTGTGCAATATTTTTTAGGCCTCTCTGTACTTTAATCAGCAAAACTGAACAAGGTCTCCATAGCCAATGATAAGTATAACTCCAAAATTTTCATTAAAATCATCATCCAAATATTTTCAATCTTTTTATTTTTCTAGGCAACATACTCAACAGTCTGGGTACTTGGTATTCTTTCCTTAGTAGTAATATACCAATATGGTTACCAGTATTCTACTATAACATGTTCCCTTATTGAAATACTATGCCATAACTATGTTCCCACTGATTGAATCATCAGAGGACAGCTCTTTAATTAATGGTGGTTCTTCATATTTTTCTTTTCAGTTTCTTTTTTGAATTTCTTTCTAGTTCTGTCCTGTCTTGTGTTGACCTTTGGCTGAGTATACATTGTCTCTATTGCATTACAATCCTTTATACATGTGGTCTTTCCCAAACTTCAGACATATCAAGTTCTCCAGTACCTATGGCATTTAAAGCACTGTAGCTACTAAGTACATATGACTTCATCATATATTCCTGTTCTCTTAACTGTACTGACAAGTACATATGAGTTCACCATATATTCCTGTTCTTTTTATTGTACTAACAGTTTGTTTAATGTTTTGTCCTTTTGGTTTTAAATTTCAGCACTGTTATCTCTTGGAAGTAACATTCATTTTGACCAGTATTTTAGTGAAAGGTAGTAAAGCCCACATTAAAGGGTGAACTCTGAATTTTCTTTCACTTTCCAGCAAGCACACTTTGTATAAAAGGTTTACTTGATATGTCTGTTCACATTGGCCAAAACCAAATTTGACCTTTTTATCTAGGATGTTGAGAATGTAATTTTAGATCAATTATTAAAGCATCAGAATATGACAAAGGTGGTTTTGCCACACAAACAATCTGCATACAGGCAGCCATACTATAAAAAAAAAAAAAAAACCTGATGTTCAGTTGTTAATGACTTTCTTCTATTAACTGATTGATGCAGAAAAGTGTGGCATCCTAATTTTGCTGGATGTTAGTGCTGCTTCTGAACTACAGTGCATGGTTTGTTGCTAAAGGATCTGGACTTAATGATAATACATAGTGATGCACTGATATATCAGGAAAACTATCTTGAAAATAAAACATGTGGTGTACTAACAGGTATAACTTTTTAAAAAGTTTCTGAAAAGATGAGTTCCACAAGGATGTGTGCTGGATCCAGTCGTGTTTTGCATTTACACAACTCAACTGTTGCACTTACTCCTGAAACATTGAACACTTTCACTTTTTTTGACAATACAATATTTCCCTGACCTCAAGCAGGGGAACTGCATAAGGTCATGGGTGGCATGAACTGGATGGAAATGAAACACCTTGAAATGAATGAAAACAGGACAGAATGTCTGACTCTGCAGAAAATGGGTGACTGTGAAGAAAAAGGGTGAGGCTGGGCCTCCACTCTCAATCCCCATCCTGTCAAAAGTCTCTGCCTAACCTATCACTCACACCTTTTCCACCACCAATTTCTCATCTTTCATTCCCCAAACCCCTGCCTGCCCTGCACCTCCATTCTCAATTGACATCCGGTCAAAAGTCCCTAAAGATGTTTCAAGCATAAGCACAGACTTCAGTAAATTGTGTGGAATGATACAAAACAGCATCTATTCTTTCTTTGAATGATCAATTTAGAGGGGAGCGCCGACGCCATAAGGTCCCATTATCAAGTAAATGACTGTTTCTACCTATGATTGACGGGATTTGCTTCAAATTTTTACCACTTATTCTATAACTAATACTGAAAATTCTCTCATGGGGAATTTAGAAATTTCACCTCTTAAGTTCATTTGCTTTTCAGTTGAAAAAAATCATGACCTCACTTTTCAAAACTAATTTGCAAAATTAAAAGCTGCCTAGAAAAGTGAATTTCCTGATGACAAAATAAAGATATATAGTTATACTACACCCTGTAAAAGTTTCACTGAATTTGGTTCAGTCTTCTTGGAGAAATAAGCATTCAGTTTTGAAAAAGTAAGTTTTGAGAAACAGAAAAAAAAATAAATAAAATTTTTATTTCATACTTTCAAGAGAATTCTGAGACGATCAGATCTTGAGCAATATATCCCTATATCATTACACAGATGCTCCTCTACTTAAGAACAAGTTACGTTCCGAATGGCTGTTCATAAGTTCATTTTGCTCGTAAGTTCAACTTCATATATGCAAAGTCTTATACAGACGCTCCTCTACTTACGAATGAGTTATGTTCCGAACGGCTGTTCATAAGTTCAACTTCATATCAAAGTCTTTATACAGACGCTCCTCTACTTACGAATGAGTTACGTTCCAACGGCTGTTCATAAGTTCATTTTGTTGATAAGTTCAACTTCATATACGCAAAGTCTTTACACAGACGCTCCTCTACTTACGAACGGGTTACATTCCGAATGGCTGTTCATAAGTTCAATTTGTTCGTAAGTTCAACTTTGTAAATGCAAAGTCAATATGTACAGTACTATTTATGTTTTTTTTTTACTAAAACCCAATACTAGTACTGTTACTGTATTTTATAGAGTATTTTATCTACACAAATGATATATATGACCTAACGTTAAACAAATTATCATAATACAGGAAATGTAAAGTACTTGTCCAGTTTTCTTACCTTTGAAACTGGTGCCGTAGGCTTGTCGTGATGGATGATGAGGGGGAGGGCGGTGTGGAATTAATGCAGGGGTGGCAGGTCGTCAATGTCTCCTTCGTTTTTGCTTTCTTCGGCAAGGATTTCTTCATCACCTTCCTCTTCATTTGGAGAGGAAGCAGTCACTGGAGGTGTTGAGGCTCTTGAGGCTAAAGGCACGGGTTTAAAGGATTTGTCTATGAAATTTTGCAATGTTTTTCTTTTCTTTTCATCATAAATGATACGATAACACTGGAAAGCATTATTGGCTATTATTGTTACTTTTGAGAATCTCTCAACATTGGGATCCTGATTCTCAAAAATAGTCAACACTTTTTCTAGAAGAGATAACCCCTCGGCCATCAATTTTGTTTCAAACTTGTTTGTGGGAACAAGTTCTTCTTCTTCTTCTTCTTCATGTTCTTCTGTTTTTGCTGTTCTTACAGTTCCATCAAATCCTCATTCGTCAACTTCCTTGAATGACTGTTAAACAGCTCTTGAAAGTCCTCTCCCCCTATGTCAAGGTTTAACGTTTCACTTATGTTAACAGGACTGTTAACAATTCCCTTTTCCTCCTCTTCTTGATTAAACCCTCTGAAGTCATTTACAGTACAAACTGTGGGCATAAGGCCTTCCATATTCCATTCATGTTGATCTCACTTTTCACGCCATGCAGCATCGTTCTTTACACGACTGTAAATGTTGTAACCCTTCCAGAAGTCACATAAAGTCACATCTGCATCATTTATCTCCTTTAACACTTGCCTACATGTGCGGGGAGTGCAGTACTTTTTAAAATTTGCTATTAAGCCCTGATCCATTGGCTGAATGAGTGAAGTTGGTTAGGTGGTAAATAAACAACTTGAACATCCGGATGGAAATCATCTAAGTGCGGTGGGTGACCAGGGGTATTGTCCAAAATTAAGAGAATCTTAAATGGAATGTTATCCTCTTTGCAGTACAGCTTGACTTCGGGGATAAAGTGATGGAAAACTAGTCCTCAAATACAGCAAGAGTCACCCAGGCTTTCTAATTGGCCATCCAGATTAGGGGTAGAGAACTTTTTGTGATATTTTTCAGTGCCTGTGGGTTTGCTGCCTGATACACAAAGAGACGTTTCAGCTTCATGTCTCCTGAACAATTACCACCCAGCAGTAACATTAGCCTATGCTTCGCAGCCTTAAATCCTGGCATCGTCTTCTCTTCACTGCTGATGTATGTTCTATCTGGCATTTTTCCCAAAAAGGCCTGTCTTATCTATATTAAAAATTTGCTAAGGGGTATAACCTCCCTTATCTATGATTTCCTTGAGTGTCTCAGGAAATTTTTCGGCTGCTGCTTTGTAAGCGATCGCTACCTCACTGCTTACCGACACGTGATGCAAGTTGGTTTGTTTTTTGAAGCGATGAAACCATATATGACTTGCAGCAAATATTTTATCTTTAGCACCTCAAGTCATCAAAAAGGCTTTTAGCCTTTTCCCAAATCAGCATGAGGCTAAGCGGTACAGACCTTTGTCTCTGGTGTTCCATCCAGATACTGTACCTATAAGTTTTTTCATTTCTTCTACCACCCTCCCCCGTCTCTTACTTATAATTGTTGACTGCACTGACAGCATAATTTTATCTTTGTTCTTCAAAATTGTGCAAATGGTTGAGCGACTCAGCTTATAATGGCACGCTACAGTAAACCCCCCATATTCACGGGGGATGCGTACCGCATCCCCCCGCGAATAGCTAAAATCCACAAATACCTAAAATGCCTCTAAAAGCACTTAGAACTGCCTATTTTGATAGTTTAAACACAAGAAAAACCCTCTAAAAATGCTTATAACTGAATATTTTAATAGCTTTGTCAAAAAAGTGCATTTAGTCATGAAAATATGAAAATACAGTAATTAGTGAATATTTCTCAGTGAAAAATACTGCGAATGGGCGAATTTTCCACGAATAATGGGTAGATACGTTCCACAGAGAAATCCGCGAATACGTGAGTCTGCGAATCGTGAGAACGCAAATACAGGGGGTTTACTGTACATCAACCATTTTTTTACCACTTTCTAACTTCTTTACTATAGCCACTTTAGTTTCCACTTTCATCAGTGTCCTTGCAGTTGCCATTTGTCATGATACATTAATGGATGCAGTAAATATTTCACAATAAAAACACAAATGAATCGCTACACTGGAGATGAAATCTTAGCACTAGCGTAGGTACAAAGAAACTGGGATGCACAGTGGCATCAGCTACGGTGCTGTCCAGCGTGGGTAGGAGCAGAAATTGTAACGCAGCCAAGGCAGGCCTTCACAACAAAATTTGGCCTTGCGGGTCACGGCCCAGAGCGCTCCGAACAGCAATTGAATTTACAAGCACGGATGTTCATTTCTTTGAAAGTTCGTAAGTAGAGGAGTGTCTGTGTAACCCATTTTCTCTCCAATACTACCGCTAGAGAGAAATGACATTTTTAGGATAAAATGAAGTTTCATTATACTTACCAAAATACTGTAAAAGCTTTAATCTCTTAAATTTCGGCACGTCCGAGATATATTTTTTCAAACTTTGTTTGGAACGCTGATATAATTGGCGGGAGACCCAGCCCCACCGGATGCCGGTGGGCGGAAGTGGAAGGAGTTTAGAGGGTGAAAATGATATTTTAATGATAAAATAAGGTTTGTTCATACTTACCTGGCAGATATATATATAGCTGTATTTCTCCGAAATCCGACAGAATTTCAAAACTCGCGGCACACGCAGTGTGGCCAGGTGGTTAGTACTCATTCCCGCCGCTGGGAGGCGGAATCGGAACCATTCCCATTTTCTATTCAGATTTTCTAGTGCCACTGTCTCAAGAGGGGAGGCGGAGGGCACTAAAGTATATATATCTGCCAGGTAAGTATGAACAAACCTTATTTTATCATTAAAATATCATTTTGTTCATGACACTTACCTGCCAGATATATATATAGCTGAATCCCACCGTAGGAGGTGGGAAGAGACAGAATAGGATTTAGGAAACAAATAAATGTAGGCGAATGACGCCTTGGTTCCTTACCTGTTAGCATAGCTGACTTCGAGGTTATCTGTCACCCAAGCCTGCTTCTGCTAATCCAGAGTCTCCAGCAAGGTAGGGACCTATAAAGCTGGAGAGATCCAGATGACCTGTCCAAGGGGGCGTGACCACAATAGGACTAGATCATGTTACCATACAGAGAGGAGAAGGAGCAACGACCAACCACCTGACCGCCCTATCTAAGGTAAAAGAACCTAGCATAGGCTAAAAAATTGGGATGTCCACCTCAATGGCCACCCAACAACCAGAAATAGACAACAACAAGATTAAAATACTACCTAACCCCTAAAGGATAGGATGAGTATTGCCTTCTTCTCCCAACATAGTGTCTGCGGAAACGCACGGTCCCAGCTTAAGAGCAGTCTTCAAATGTCGTCTTCACATCCCGCAAGTAATGCGGTTTAACACTGAATTACTTCTCCAGAAGGTAGCACCAAGAATATCATTCAGAGACATATTCTTTTGAAAGCCATCAAGTCAAAGGATAGCTCTAACTTCATGAGCTTTTACTTTCAGAAGTCTCATGTCACCTTCTAGGCAGGAGGAATGAGCCTCTCGAATAACACTTCTTAAAAAAGAATGCTAAGGCATTCTTGGACATGGGAAGATCAGGTCTCTTCACCGAACACCACAGATTGTCCGATGAGCCTCTAGTATTCTTGGTCTTGGCTAAGTAGAACTTAAGAGCCCTGACAGGACACAAGACTCTTTCTGACTCTTGCCCGAGTATTTCCGTCAAACCTTTGATTTCAAAAGATTTGGGCCAAGGGTTTGAAGGATTCTCGTTCTTGGCTAAGAACAAGGGATTTAGGGAGCATACAGCATTAGGACCCCTAAAGCCAATATGTTTGCTAATAGCCTGCACTTCACTGATCCTCTTAGCTGTCGCCAGAGCCGTTAGGAAGACAGCTTTCCTCATCACGTTTATGAGGGAAGCCAAGACAGAGGTTCAAAATTACTAGACATAAGAAACTTCAGGACAACATCCAGATTCCAAGAAGGTGTCCTGAGTTGAGGAATTTTGACAGTCTCAAGGATCTTAATAGATCGTGAAGATCCTTGTTATCGCACAAGTCCAGGCCTCTGTGCCTAAAAACTGCCGATAACATACTTCTATAGCCCTTAATAGTCGAGACTGCCAGTTTATTCTTATGCCTAAGATAAAAAAGGAAGTCAGCTATTTGTGGTACAGAGGTCGTGGGTTGAGGAAACTCCTTTACTCCTGCACCATCTTCTAAAAACAGACCACTTGTACTGGTAGACCGCATTCGAAGAAGGTCTCCTGGCATTGGCGATGGCCTTTGCCACAGATCTCGAAAAGCCTCTTGCTCTGGCCAACTTTGAGATAGTCTGAACGCAGTCAGACTCAGAGCGGAGAGGTTTTGGTGGAACCTCTTGAAATGCGGCTGCTTGAGAAGGTCCACCCTCAATGGAAGCGTTCTTGGAAAGTCCACTAGGAAGGACAGGGTCTCTGGAAACCAATCCGCTGCTGGCCAGAAGGGGGCTATTAGAGTCATCCTTGCTCCTTCTGACGTTGCAAACTTCCTTATCACTTCTCCCAGGATCTTGAAGGGAGGGAAAGCGTAAAGGTCGAGTCCTTTCCAGTCCCAGAGGAGGGCGTCTATGGCTAACGCTCCTGGGTCTAGGACAGGAGAGCAATAAAGGGGAAGTCTTGCCGTCCTGGACGTGGCAAAGAGGTCCACTAGAGGACGTCCCCAAATTCTCCACAACTCTAAACATACCTCCTTGTGAAGAGTCCACTCGGTCGGTAGCAGCTGATTTTGCCGACTGAGAAGGTCTGCTCGAATATTCTCCACTCCCGCAATGAACCTCGTGAGAATAGTGACCCTTCGAGCATGAGTCCAGAGCAGGATCTCCTCGCAAGGATGAACAGGGAACGCAGATCGAACCCCCCCTGTTTTTTGAGGTACGCTAGAGCTGTGGTATTGTCCGAATTGACCTGGACAATTCTGCCTGCAACTTGGGCTTCAAGAATTGAAGAGCCAGAAAGATAGCACCCAATTCCTTGAGATTTATGTGCCAGGATACCTGTTCCCCCTCCAGGTGCCTGACACTTCCTCCCCTCCTAGTGTTGCTCCCCATCCTTCCCTGGACGCGCCGGAAAAACAACACTAGGTCGGGCTCTGAAGGCTTAAGAGAAACCCTTCTGCAAGCTTCAAGGGGTCGAACCACCACTTCAGATGATCCTTGACAGAAGGAGATATCGTCAAAATCTCTTCCAGATTCTCCTTGTCCCTCCAGTTCTCCGCCAAGAAAACTGGAGAGGTCTGAGATGGAGCCTCCCAGGAAACAAACTTCTCCAGCGAGGAAATGGTCCCCAGCAAACTCATCCATTCCCTCACCGAGCATGTTTCTTTCCCTAGAAAGGACGAAACTTTGCTTAAGCAAAGCCGTTGCCGTTCGGGATGGAAAAGCTCGAAAAGCCACTGAATCCATCTGAATCCCCAGATAGACGATGGACTGCGTCGGGATCAGATGGGACTTTTCTTGGTTCACAAGAAGTCCCAGGGACTTCACAAATTCAGTGTGAAAGTCAGGTCCTCCAGACACTTCTCCCGAGAAGAGGCTCGTATGAGCCAGTCGTCCAGGTAGAATGACACACTAACACCCGCCAGGTGAAGCCACTCGCATAACGTTTTTCATGATCACCGTGAAGATCATGGGAGCGGTGCACAAACCAAGCAGAGAGCTCTGAACTGGAAGACTCGTCCCCCAGCACAAATCTCAGGTACTTCCTTGATTGAGGATGAATGGGAACATGGAAGTACGCGATCTTGTAAGTCCAGAGAGACCATCCAGTCCCCTGGTCTTAAGGCCCCTAGAACCGACTGAGGCGTTTCCATCTTGAATCTGTCCTTTGAAATAAAACGATTCAAGACGCTTACATCTAGGACCGGTCTCCACTCTCCCGACTGTTTCGGGACTAAGAAAAGCCTGTTGTAGAACCCCGGAGAATCCAACTTCAGAACTTGTTCCACGGCTCTTTTTTCTAACAACTGCTCCAGGAGGTCCAAAAGAATCTGTTGCTTCTCTCGGTGGTAAGACGGCGACAGATCCCTGGGCGACGTGCAAAGGGGAGGAAACATGAGAAAGGGGATCTTGTAACCTTTCTCTAAGACAGTTAGAGACCATGCGTCCGCCCCTCGTGTTCTCCAGGCTTCCGCAAAATAAAAAAGCCTGGCTCCTACAGGTGTCTGGAGGTGAAAGAAGTCACTTTTTTCCCCTAGGTTTAGAGGGGGCCGCTCCTCTGGTGAAACCTCTTCCTCCATGGAGACGATCTAGAGGAAGAAGTTCCTCCACGAAAGGGCTTCTTCTTCCTGGTGGACAAAACTGAAGCAGACGAAGAAGAAGAAGGAGCTGGAGGACGTCTAGAAGAATGAGCCAACAGGTCTTGCGTGGCCTTCTCCTTAAGACTAGCGGAAATGTCCCGAATCAAGGACTGGGGAAACAGATGGTTGGACAAGGAGCGAACAATAATTCTGCCCTTTGCGAAGGGGAGACAGACTTAGCAGTGAAGTCACAAACAAGGCCCTCTTCTTTAAGAGGCCCGCACTAAAGTGAGACGCCAGCTCTTCAGATCCATCCCTAACTGCCTTGTCCATACAGTTAAGGACACTCAGAGAGCTCCCCAAAGTAATAGAGTCCGAGCTTCAAGCTTAAGATCTAAGGCTCCCAAGCACCAGTCCAAGAAATTAAACACCTCCATGGTGCGGAAGAGACCTTTGAGATGATGGTCGGTCTCTGACAAGGTCCAAGAAACCTTAGCAGTAGGCAGATGAGACCTACGGGAGGCGTCGACAAGACTGGTAAAATCCCCTTGAGAAGAGGAAGGAACTCTAGGGCTGAGATCTTCTCCCGTCTCATACCACATACCAGCCTTGCCTGAAAGCTTAGACGGAGGCACAGCGAAAGAGGTCTTGCCATGGGACTTCCGTTCCTCCATCCACATGTTGACTTTCTTGAAAGCCCTCTTGGTCGCCAACGAAGAAGTCATCTTCAAAACCAGGAGCTCTCCTAGCTTTGGAGGAAGCTAGCTGAGAAGGAGGAGAAAGAGGAGCCGAAGGCTTAAACTTGTCCCCGAACAAGTCCTTAAGCAAGCTGGTTAAAACTTGGTAGTCCAAGAAGAGGAAGCAGACGAGCTCGACTTCAGCAGGATCCGATCGGCAGAAACCTCTCCCGCCACAGCCGGAGAAGCAACCGAGTCACCCAACACTTTAGGGAACGTAAGGCCTTGAGGTCCAATCAAGAAGGGATCTTCTTTCTCAGAAGAAACAGAATGCCCGGAACGCCCTGAAGAGCAACCAAGCGAACGCCCAGCGGAGCGCCTTGGAGAGCGCCCTGAAGAGCGCCGTCACAGGCGCCACGCCTAAAAACCGGAAGAGCGCCCCCGTTGAGCGCCCTGAACAGAAGCGCCCTGAAGAGCGGCGACCGGCCGCCACGGAAGAAGCTCGGAAGCGCCCTGTTGACGAGGCGCCACGACGAGGAGCAAGAGAGCTAACAGGGCGACAAGGCGACGACACAGGAGAAGGAGACGATTTAACGCGGAGCAGGAGAAGGAGACTTCCTTGATCTCTTGACAGGCAAAGTCAAGTCCTTGCGACGACGAGGAGCAGAGTCCTTCTCTGCAATAAGAGAAGACAACTGTCGCTGCATCTCCAACAAAAACTTCTTAGAAGGTGAAGAATCCTGTCTGGGAGGAGAGACAATCCTATGGGAAGACGATGGGCTTAGGGGACGCCTTCTTCTTCCTCACAGGAGCAAGAAAAGTTCTTCCATAGAGCGGCTGGGGCGCCCGAAACATCCTCATCAGACGAAATCCTAGACTTCTTCTGCGGTGGAAAGGCATCAAAATAACTAGCCGACGAAGAAGACTGACAAGCAGCGCCCTCTTGAACACAACTCCTCTTGAGAGGACGAGTCCTTACGAGAATTCCACCCCTTGCGCGGGAGGACGCCGGAGGACTAAAAGCAGTCCTTGAGAATGCGCGCACTAAGCACGATCTCTGGCAGCCTGGGAAGCGACAACAGGAACTGCCGAAGGGACGCCAGATCGGTGGGAAGCCCCGTGAACCTTCTCTTGCGGCTTTCGACATGCCTTCTCCCTGAGTCCTGGGAGTCTGACAGCGGTCCAGGCCTAGAAGCATTATGGGGCCGATCTGACGCCCCTCCACAACACTGGGGAGCACTACACTTCACAGCACTTTGGAGAGATGTCACTTTGTTCTCGAGCGCACGGATAGAACTCATGATCTGCGCCAGGGCCGAACCCTCCACAGACACAATATCAGGGCCCGAAGGGCAAAACCACAGGGACAGGTGCAACATCAACTACGTTGGGATTATCAGGAGAGGAAATAACCTGACTCTTGCACACACTCCTGGAGGAAGACCTCCTAACCCTGTCACGCTCCAACTTGCGAACATACGAATCATAAGACTTCCAGCTCGCATCCGATAAAGGTTCACACTCCTTACATCGATCATCTATAAGACAAACATGCCCCTACACTCAAACAAACAGAGTGAGGGTCTCCACCAAGCTTTCGGGTAGCCTCACCTTACAATCACTCATACAACATACACGGAAACTAGCAGAACTAGAACCAGACATAGTTAAAGAGAGGTCATAAGCAAAATCCACAACAATCCAGAAAAAGCGTGTGCCAATCCACAGTCCAAGAATCAAAACCAAAAGTCAAGAGAATACTTAAGTGGGAATAAGCAAGTTAACGAAATCCAGATGTTAACAGTACCGGCGACAGAGAAAATCTGAATAGAAAATGGGAATGGTTCCCGATTCCCGCCTCCCAGCGGCGGGAATGAGTACTAACCACCTGGCCACACTGCGTGTGCCGCGAGTTTTGAAATTCTGTCGGATTTCGGAGAAATACAGCTATATATATATCTGGCAGGTAAGTGTCATGAACAAAAGTATTTTTAAATAAATTTTGTGGATGCTTTTACATGATTTTTTACAATTTGTTGTTCACAGTGCCATACAAGTGATGAACAAAATTATACATGAACCAACCGAAACACTTTTTTAGCAATATATCATGAAGATATGTTTAATTACACATGAAACAGTCCAAAACAGTGTATAGCTCCTTCCACCTAACCAGACTTAGAGTCATACAGACATTTTAATAAGTTTTTTTTTTTTACAATTTGTGGTTCACAGTGCCATACAAGCGATGAACAAAACTGTCAATAAACTAATCTAAAAAATTTTTTTAGTATTAACACTTCAGGTTATGTTTAAGACATAAAACAGTTGATAACAGTTAATAACTAAAATTCAATAATTCCTCAAAATTCAGTGGTCAGTGTGCCCCTTAAAAAAGTAGTGAGAGTGGTAGGATATCACTAAAAAAACTGCATTCTTGAAGAAATACCTAAACAAGCATACTATTAAAATGAAATTTTTATGATAAAATAACGTTTCACTTATACTTACCCGGTAGTTACATATAGCTGTCGTCTTTGACGCCACGGCAGTATTCAAATTTCGCGCTAGCGCTTATCGTTACAAAGGTGATCCTCTACCCCGCCTCTATCGGGTATCGGGAACCGCCCCAAGAACACTTCATAAGTTTTTGCCCAACTGCCCAGGTGAGGGGAGGAGGGAGGGTTATGATTATGTAACTACCGGTAAGTATAAGTGAAACGTTATTTTATCATAAAAATTTCATTTTCACTTATACAACTTACCCGGTAGTTACATATAGCTGATTGGCACCTTGAGGAGGTGGGGCCCTGGCAGCTAATAAAATTCTTGGAATTATCTACTTGCAACAAGTTAGACATAGGTTCCTTACCTTTAAAGGTAGCTGACTCAGTGGTTACTGCCTCTGTAGTCTGTTGGCCTTTATATTGTGCCGAGAGGATATAAGGGATCCGTGTGTCGGACACAATAAAAAAACAGTACCTGCCAGAGAGAACATGGCTGCGCACGGACAAGTCTGATGCCCTTGATCAGGCGCAGTACAACGAACAACAAAACGAGGGATCACCTAACATTACCATAAAACCAATACCAAAGATTAAAAACTGGAAGATACTAACACATCATGTATCTCCAGGCAACCTTCAAAAACAACAACCCCAACACCAAGGTGAAAATGTTAGTTAAGGAGCGGACTCCTTTTCACCCTCCCCAACACCGTGTCAGTCGCAATAAAGGGCCCCAGCGCACTGCACTCTTCGAAAAACAGTTTGCACGTCCACTAAATAATGCGATGCAAACACTGACTTGCATCTCCAAAAGGTGGACTTAACCAAGTCCTTCACAGATAAGTTTCTGCTAAAGGCTACAGAAGTCGAAACCGCTCTAATCTCGTGCGCTTTTACCTTAAGAATACTCATCTCCGAGTCAGCACACTGCTCATGAGCTTCTTTTATCAGGCTTCTCAAAAAGAAAGAAAGGGCATTCTTAGAGAGAGGCCTAGAAGGATCTCTAACCGAGCACCAGAGGTGGTCATTGGGACCTCTGAGCTTCTTCGTTCTCTGAACGTAGAACTTGAGAGCTCTCACAGGGCAGAGGTACCTTTCGGGTTCTTCGGGACCGACCAATTGGGAAAGGTCCTTAATTTCAAACTCTCTTGGCCAAGGTCTAGACGGGTCTTCGTTCTTGGCTAAGAAACCAAGAGTAGACATACATACTGCCTTCCCCTTAGCAAAGCCTACTCTCTTGTCAATCGCATGTAGCTCACTTACTCTCCTGGTCGTAGCCAGAGCTACCAAAAAAAGAGTCTTTTCGTGAGATCCTTCAAGGAGATATTCGCCATCGGTTCAAAGGACTGAGACCGAACCATCTCAGCACTACGTCAAGATTCCACGCCACTGGTCTCTTCTGGTCTCTCTTTGACGTATTAAATGATCTAATCAGATCTGAAAGGTCTTGACTCAAAGACACTTCAAGACCCCTATGTCGAAAAGACCGAAGCTAACATGGCTCTATACCCTTTAATGGTAGGTACAGCAAGCTTTTTTTCTCTGTGGAGGAACAAGAGAAAATCGCCATCTGGGCTATAGACGTCGAAGAAGAAGACACGCCTTCTCTTCGACACCAGGACCTAAACTGTGTCCACTTCGCCTGGTAAACATTGTCGGAGGATTCTCTTCTTGGCTTCGCGATAGCTTCCGAAGCCTCTCTTGAAAAGCCTCTCTTTCTGATGAGTCTCCTGACAGTCTGCAGGCGACAAGATGAAGAGCGGACAAGTTTTGGTGGAACCTCTGAAAGTGCGGCTGTCTGAGTAAATCTGGTCTCTCTGGCAGAAGTCTCGGAAAGTCTGACAGTAGGTTTAGAAGGTCCGGGAACCACTCCCTGGACGGCCAGAATGGAGCCACCAGAGTCATCCTTACGTTTCGATGGCTTGAGAACTTCGAGATTACCTGCCGCAGGATCTTGAACGGGGGAAAGGCATACAGGTCCAGGTCCGACCAGTCCATGAACATTGCATCCACGAAACCGCTTTGTTGTCTGGAACTGGAGAGCAGTAAAGGGGCAGCCGAGTCGTTTTGTCGGTTGCAAAAAGATCTATGAGCGGGCGTCCCCATATCTTCCAAAGCTCCTTGCAAACTAGGGGATGTAAAGTCCACTCGTTGGATAGGACCTGGTTCTTTCTGCTGAGAAGGTCCGCTGCTACATTTTTCTCCCCTTTGATAAATCTCGTTACTAGTCTGGTCCCGATCTCCTCCGTCCAAACTAGAAGCTCCTCGAGGTCTCAGAGGGACCACGAGTGAGTGCCCCCTGTTTCCGAATGTATGCCAGAGCGGTCGTGTTGTCCGCCTGGACCAAGACGCATTTGCCTTCCACTTCTTTTTGAAAGGCTAACAGGGCTAAGTGAACCGCTTTTAGTTCTTTCGATTGATATGCCAGTTTTCTCTTCTCTTTGCCACTGGCCCTGAAACTTCTTTTGTCCCCATAGTCGCTCCCCAGCCCTTGTCCGAGGCGCCGGAAAAAGAGTTAGGTCTGGGTTCGGAAGCTGAAGAGGAAGTCCTTGTGACAGCCTTCCTTCTGACCTCCACCAACGGAGGCACTCCTTTATCTTTTCCGAAATGGCGAATGTGAAGGAGTCCGGGAACTGTTTCCTGGGCCACTTCTCTTGCAGGTAAAACTGCAGTGGTCTCAGGTTTAAGCGCCCCAGTTTTACAAACTTCTCCACTGAAGTTAAGGTTCCCACGAGGCTCATCCATTCGTTCAAGGAACAAATCTTCCTCTGCAGAAAGTCGTCTATCTTCTGCAGGCATGAGGCTATCCGTTGGTTGGACAGAAAAGCCTGAAAAGTCTGAGAGTCCAGACTCACTCCCAAATAGACAATCTGCTGACTGGGAGTAAGGCAAGACTTCTTCGTTGATAATGAGGCCTAGAGACTTCGTTAACTGAAGAGTCTTTGATAGGTCCTCCAAACAGCTCTCCTCGAAGCAGCTTTGAGCAGCCAATCGTCGAGGTACATGGAAACTCGAATTCCTTCCAGGTGAAGATGTCTGGCTACTGACAACAGGATCCTTGTGAAAACTTGCATGGGCTGTCGACAGACCGAAGCAGAGGAACGGAACTGATAAACCTGTCCCTCAAGACGAACCTCAGGAACTTCCTTGAAGCTGGATGTATCGACGTGAAAATAAGCGTCTTGGAGGTCTATCGAAACCATCCAATCCCCTGATGTAAAGACGCCAAGACCGACTGAGTTGTCTCCATGGAGAATTTTGTCTTCTGAATGAAGACATTCAACGCACTCCACGCCCAGGACGGGTCTCCATCCCCTGATGCTTTCGTAACCAGGAACAGACGATTGTAGAAACCTGGAGATAGAGGGGCATGAAGCTGTTCTATCGCTTCCTTCTCCAGCATGGCTCGGACTTCTGAGCGAAGGGAGTCTAGTTTCGCGGAGTTGTGCGAGTACGCCTGTAAAGAAACCGGAGCCTCCACTAAAGGAGGTTTGGAAAGGAAGGGGATGGCATATCCTTCTTTTAAAACTTGGATCGCCCAAGGGTCTGCCGAGATCTGTTGCCACTCTTGCCAGAACCTTTGCAGTCTGGCTCCTACAGCTGAATGGAGGACAAAGGTTCATTTCTTCTCTGGGGCCGTCGAGGTTCTAGGCGTGGCTTTGCCTTTTCCTCTGGCCCTGCCAAAAACACGTTTAGAGGGTCTTCCTTTATACTGTCCATACGAGAAAGCGGGGGACGAAACACCGCGCACAGAAGCGGTAGAAAGCACAGGTCTCTTCGCTTTCTTGGCAGACTGCGACAAAAGATCCTGGGTTGACTTCTGGGCTAATGCCTGGGAAATTGCAGCAACCAACTCTTGCGGAAACAGATGAGCCTTGTTTAAAGGAGAAAACAAGAGAGCCGACTTCTGGCTTGAAGAAACACCTTTTGCTAGGAAGGAGCACCAAAGTTGCCTCTTTTTGAGAACCCCTGTCGTAAATAAAGAGGCCAGTTCTACTGCACTGTCGCAGATGCCCCTATCCATGCAATCCACTACTCCTACCACATCATCCAAGAGCTCGGAAGGAAGATTAAAATCCTTAATCTTCCTGGCTAAGGCCTGCAAATCGCCCAGTCCAGGAAGCTCACAATTTCAAGAGTCCAAATACGCTCTTGAAAACTTGATCCAGTTCGGAGGACGTAAAGAAGACCTTCGCGAGAATTAAGTGCGGTCCTCCTACTGGCATCCATGAGACTGGAGAAGTCCCCTGTGCGGAGGCAGCCACACCCAGGGAAAACATTTCCCGTCTCATACCAACTCCGGTTACGGAAGGAACGACGAGGAGGGGGAAGACAGAAGACGTTCTTTCCATTTCCCTCTTCTCGGCCAGCCAAGCATCCATCTTCTTAAGGCCTTTCTTCGCCGAGACGGACAGGACAAGTTTGGTAAAGTCCGAAGAAGAAACAGAAGCCTTGTCCCTCTTGTACTGGGACCCAGGAGACGGAGGAGCCGCAGGCGAGAACGAATCAGGAAGTTCTCAATAAAGAACTTCAAGAGCTTCTTGTAGGAAGAGAGTTATGGAGACTTCTCCTCCTTACACTGCTCCTCTAAGCCCGAGAGGAGTTCGTCAGAAATTGGGGATAAGTCCAGCTGGACAACATCTTCATCCAAGTCTCCTTGAACTGAGACTTGAGTTACACGAGCGGGGCTGGAAGGCTAGTGACATATTCTTGCTGTGTCACCGAAAGAGATTGAGCCTGTTGAGGAGCCATCGGAGGCGCCAAAGGAGGCGCAGTTGATACAGCAACGAAGGTGGCGCCAAAGGCGGAGCCGTCATTACCACAACGACAGGAGGCGTCAATGAAGGCGCAAGCGAGGCGCTACCGAGCGGCAGACATAGTCGCCGAGGCGGGCGCCACTGGTATCACAGGAGGCGCCAAAGGAGGCGCAATCGGCACAGCAGCCAAAGGTGGCGCCAACGGAGGCGCAAGCGGTGGCGGCGCTACCGGGCGATAGAACGAGGCGATGTGGTGGCGCCGCTGGCATCGAGGAGGAGCCAAAGAAGAGACTTGATTTTTAGACAAAAGTTGTAAAATCGAGTCCAAACGGGCGTTAATTCCGTCAATCACAAGCTGTTGAGGTCCATCGAATGCTGGAGCAGGCGCCACAGGAACAGGAGTCACAGGAGTCGCTGGCGCCAAAGGAGCAGGCCTATCAGATGTCGTCTGACAGGGAGGATCCGCCGATAACGAATGAGACGAGTCCGACGAAGAAAGCCTCTCCGGTTCTGCCAAAAGCTACAGGAGGGGGAAGGATCCTCCAGAAGAGCCTTCTTCTTAGGAATCTTCAATGGAGAAAGCAGACGAGACCTCTTCAAAGGTCTAGAAGAGTCGCAAAACGCCAACCTCTAGGCGGGAGGAACTCCAACTGGATCCACTCGACACTCTCCGCTCCTCACCTTTTCGGTGGTGAGGCCAGCAGCCTGGGAAGCGGCAACAGGACTGCTTGAGGGGGCAACTACTCGGGAGCAGGTCCCACTCACCTCCTTTCGGCTTTCGGCATGCCTTCTCCCTGGAACCTGGGAGCCTGACAGGGGCCTAGACCTGGGAGCGTGAATGGGCCGAGAAGCTACCTCCTCCACAACACTTACACAAGGCACAACACTCAGATTATCACTGCGGTCTACTAACCGCTGCAAATTGTCCCCATTTTCTGCATGGAAGACATAAACGCATTAAGGACTGACACGGTATCGGGATTGGGAGAAACGGTGTCCGGGTAGGTAAAACTACAGGAACTACAGGGGAGCAGGAATAATAGGATTTACAAAAACCTCTTGACTACCTCCTGACCTCAAGACCTAGAAGAGGCCTTCCTAATCCTATCTCTTTCTAGCTTCTTCATGTACTTCCCAAAGCACTCCAGTCAGACAAAGTTAGAAGTTCACACTCGTTACAAGTCAAATCAGCAGAACATTTTTGCCCCTGCATGAAAAGCACGAAGTGTGCGGATCTAGACTAAGCTTAACAAGCCTGGTTTTGCAGCCTTTGCTGCAAAACCGATACCACTAGAACCAGAATCAGACATAATAGTCCAACTAATAATAACTCTCAAGCAATAACTAGCGCCAGCAAAAACAACAAACCGAGTACTTCACCAAAAAGGAATTAGAAGTTCGAATTGTTGAGAAATACTACCAGCAGCAGAACCGTATTACCGGTTGCACGGCAAAAACTAATGAAGTGTTCTTGGGGACGGTTCCCGATACGATAGAGGGCGGGGTAGAGGGATCACCTTTGTAACGATAGCGCTAGCGCGAAATTTGAATACTGCCGTGACGTCAAAGACGACAGCTATATGTAACTACCGGGTAAGTTGTATAAGTGAAAATGTTCATTCACAATTATCACTGGTGGGTTAGACTTTGTTCTACCTAATTACCAAATGAAGAAAATGCAAAATACTGTGAATAATTAAGGGTCTACGACCACAAGAAAGAATACCAACTGTGCTCAAGGAATTTCACTGGTCACTAACAACTGTACTCAAGGAATTTCCCTGGTCACTAATCAGGGAAAGAATTATACAGTACTGAGATATTTCTTAACATTTCAGGATATATTAGACAGATGTTGAAGTACTAATATCCAAAAACAGTTATACCACTGAGGCATTGTGCTAAGCTTTCTAGGGTACAGGAACCTTGGTGCAACTTGCAGGTCGGCTTCAGAGCATTTGAACTGACTGATTTATAAGTTTTGTCAGATGACCTGGCACTTGTCAGAGCATTTGAAAAAATTGCCCCTAGATTGTCCAATATATTACCATAAGAAGTAAGTCCAGCAACAAAGCTTTCATATTCAAAGCGAAACTAAAAGCACCCATATTTCTGACTGCTGAATCAGAAAAAACAATCTCAAGAGGTGTGGCCCTGCACAGTATCTTCTTTGATAAAATGTGCCAAGAATTTAAAAACCGAGTACTGTACACAAAATACAGAGTATATGGCCTGTCAAAAATGACAGCAATGCAGTATTTCATCTAACAATTATATTTTTTACCTATACTGTAAAAGGGCAGTGCTTAACTTGGCATTTTCTTGTTTAGGGCTTTTTTTAATGGTAAAATGAAGTTACTATCCATGGACTCTGTGTAGTGCACACAAAAAATAAAAACTGTATATACATAGCCTATACATAATGCAATTTATAAAACTAGCAGGATAATGCTTCATCAACTCCTTTGACATATGGTTCCATATTTCTGTTGCTGTTACTACTGTAGGTTTATCTGATCCTACTGTGCCAAAGATGCTCTGCAGGAGTTGAACATATTTTTCATGCAAACATTTTTGCAGGAAAATTCTATCAAATCATTTATTCCATATTATTGTCAAGCCCTCAATATCCATTATAATAAACAAACAAGAAATTCTTATTAACTGTACTACCTGAAATCTTAATACCTTTTCTCAATAGGCCCAAATATTTGCTCATCTTGTTTTGCAACATTAACTGACAATTCACAACAAACATTTATACCACAATCAGTATTTGCAGTTATCTGCAGTTATCTTCACAAAGCTCTGCAACTATGTGCAATAATATGACATTGTTGTCCCATACAGTTGATACTCTTGAAAAAATTTAGAGGATATTTTTAGTTTCATAGTTCTTCGCTCAATAGCCAAACACTATCGTTAATTTCAACATGGCCACATCTGACAGTAAAAGCAGATCAGCACGTGATATCTGCCATGTCATACATACACTTTTTAACTGACTTTGTCACTACTGACATAAAGAGCCTTTTGAATTTAAGAATCACATTTTACAATATGGTGAACGATCATGCCTGCAAAAGGTTTCTCCTAATGTTTATTTCTTTCAAGGTTTCTGTCAAAATGTTTCTTTGCAGCTTGTACATACAGAAGATTTTTCCTTGGAAACTTCCCCTGAGTACTTTGAGCATCCACCTTTTCCTGATTTTTACATTCAACTGGAATACTTCATGTAACAGTTTTTCTTCTTTTCAGAAACTCACGGTTGGGTCGGCTGACTTTCAAACTAAAGTATTTCGTCCGCATAGTTTCTGTCCTCTAATTTTGGAACCATATTTCCCACTTGATTATCCATAATTTCCATTTTTTATTCTCCTGGGTGACTTCACATCAGTCATGCCAATTTTAATCACCACCTTTGATAGACTGAAAAGTCCTGAGGTTTTTATGCTAACATTAACATGCTACTGATGTATTCTCCACATCTAATGATAATGGTGCTGGATACATTTGTTTTCATCTGTTATTCTAAATACTGTTGATGCTATTTTATCAAGGTGAATGCGGCACACATTCATATTTGATCTCTATTCCCTAAAGAGCCAGAAACATAGAAATTTATATTTCACAACACATTTTTCTGCGTTTTCTGTACTACTATCAACTGGATTTTCTTGTTCTTGTTTCATGCTAAGCTGAATAGTTTTTCCTACTCCAGCTACTGATCATAATGCTTTTAGTTTTCCAACTTCATAGAGGTCATTTAAGCGTGCATTACAGAACCTATTTATTATTATTTTTCAAAAGATGAAACCTATTCATATGGAATAAGCCTACAGGGGCCATTGACTTGAAATCCAAGCTTCCAAAGAATATTGTTCATTCAAAAGAAGTAACAGAAGTAAATTGGCAATACAGAAAGAGCCCAGTTATAAGAAAAAGAGATAAATTAACAAAGGCTAAAGTCGATGAAACATCTAAATTTATTTACACACTAGTATAACAATCCTTACCTAAGCTATCATAGTTCCATGACATACCTAACCTGCCACGAGCACAGGACGAGTCTAGGCCTAGTCAAAATTATGCGGTCACCTTAAGCTAACCTTGCCGGATATCAAACTTTTTTTAATTAGTTAGTCAATGAGAATACCACAAGAGACCAAGGCAAAATCAGGTAAAAATCTATAAAAGACTTCCTCTTTCTTGATTTCTATTAACAGCAGTCTATATTTTTCATCGACTTCTTTACCTTCTTTTTCATCAATTTCTTTACCTTCTTTTGATGATACTGCCTGCACTGCCTGTAGGCTACCCACATGAAGGTGTGGCCTGACAATCCCTTGAAAGTACTTGATAGTTCAGGCTAAATAGAAAAGGCTAAGCCTTCAAAATTGGAGCTCTTAACTTCAAGAAATGTTATACATGGATAATACTATACATAAAGACTTGTAGTAATTTTCTATAGCCTAGTTGATAGACTTTTATGCATGATAGCCTAAGCATAGCACCTAGGCCTAATTCTTAAATTCACCCTGACGAATGGGCCTAGGCCTTACTAGCCTAAATGCCCATTAACATGAATAAATTCAGCACGATGCAATTTTTAGCCTATTATAATCTTGGCTGCACTTTTACCTAGCCTTCATGAGGTCTCTGCACTAATTAGACCTATGGAGTACATAAGCCCATGTTTAAAGTCACTCAGTTTGAAAATGTAGGTTAGGATGACACCCACTGGCCTCAGGCACGGACAAAAAGCCACAAAGTGGTTTTCGAATATATTTTTTGATGGTTTAATCAACCCAACTGACCTAGCTTTAAAATAACGTAGCCTCACCTCAACTGATGGGTTGGCTTAGTGGTTGTTTACGTAGGTTTAGGCATAGTCGACATCAACTTCGACACCATCTGATTGCCATTATAGGTCGGCCAAATATAAATTATCGACCAAAAATGTTTATAGAGTGAACGTAGATACGGTTAAGCATGCCGCCGAAACCTACGGTAGGTTACATGTCGAGTAGCTTAGGCCTACGATACCCAAACACTTCGACATCAGGCCGATGGACCGATTACGGCAGCCTGCATTTTATTAAGCCCCTTCTCGTACCCGGGCCATTTTGGTGGGGCCATGCCACCTACAAAAGAAACTTGAAAACTTCCCGCATCCTGGATACGACCGGCGAATGCCATGAAGGTAAAGCGGGGGACATAAAAGGCGGTGCAAATAAGACAGGAGGATGAGGAGGAGGAGGATTTTGACAGTTGCACGAGACCGGTTTTATCATCTTTCGAAAACGTCACCCCAAACTGAGACTCACCCGTTTAACGAATTCCTAATCTTGACGGTAAGAGTTTCCTCGAGGATTCTATTATTAATTTCTAGAAGAATCATAATGAACGACGCATGAGGAACCCGAATTAGAAGATGTTTATTCGAAGTAATCTTCGCAAGGGCGTCCACCACCACCGCTAACTGATAACAACTTGGCAACGTTCCATCGTATGATCGACAATTGCCACCGAAGTCGGTCTCTTGCATGAAAGTATAACAAATAGATTTTATTTGAAGAATTTTTAGATATGTCATGACTTTTAGAAATATTCAAGAAGCATTTTATAAATTTATTATTTATACAATCTATGATCGCATTTCTAAGAGCAGTAGACCTCGGCTGGCATTCAAGTACAAGTTATGTATTATATTTTACGGTGCCTAATAGCAGTCTTCTCTCTCCAAAAATTATTATTTTATCATCGGGACTTCTTAGTAATAATTAGCAGGTATAGTATACTTCTACTCGTCACCCCTCCAAGCAGCTGTTGACATTATTGTAAAACCAAACGACACCAACAGATCAACTCGTAGGCGTCTAATCGCGAGCAGGTATCTGTGAGTGAGATCATCACAATATAACTTCCGCTGATGAACTGTCATTTTACAGTAAGTATGTTTTGTTATTAGTATATATAATACTATTTTTAAGCTAATTATTGTTCTAAATTTACACTGATAATGAACAGAAGGGTTCCGTAATGACAATGTTTAAGTTTTGGTTCCAATAATATTTGAAACGTAAACCTCTCCAAAATGTTTGACGTGACTTGTTCAATATCTTAGTATTATTTTACAGCTTTAAAATTATTTATGTTTTTATTATAATAGGTTTTTATAGAAATATTAGCATAGACTGAAAAGAAGTATAGAGGGATCCCGTGGATCAGGGTTACCATGGTAACCGACACCACCCGCCATCTTGGTGGTTATTACAAAGGTGTTCGACCTTTAGTTTTTCAACTGGTCAACTTTTGGTTCACGTTATTTATATTAGGAAAAATGTAGCGCCGTTCCTGTTACATAGTTTACACACGACTTTTTTCATCAAATTTAAGATTTTCCTTTTGCGTCAATCTATAAAACTAAGTGGCTCTCAGAACGGATGCGATTCTTAATTCAGTATATCATTCGTGAATCTAGTATCCGACTACGTTTCTAATAAAACTTTGTTTCACCAGAGTAATAATTACTGTAATAACGTCTTCATTTTATGATGCCTTGATTGATGCATTCAGTTACAGAACCTGCAGGTCAGTGACACACTGCGTTACAAAAGGACTTAGGAAGATATTATTCACAGAAAGCTTCAGATACTCAATAATTGAGGCTTTTTTTTTTTTTTTTACGAAATCTCAAAACATATACCTTTGGAATTCGTGAAACGTTCTTTTTAGAAAGGAATTTAGTGTCAGTTAGACATGCTTATGAGATATCGTCATCTCAATGGTAACTTAACTAACACTGATAATTTAAACGTATTTTATACTCACTTCATATTTTATTTCCAAAGTTATACTGTCATGGTTACCAGGAAGAGACAAACATATTCATAAAACAAGTGCTACTTGTTTTGCAGATTACAAGATCTGAGTTTTATTGTGTAAGAAACCTGGAATAACTTTCAACTCTCTCTCTCTCTCTCTCTCTCTCTCTCTCTCTCTCTCTCTCTCTCTCTCTCTCTCTCTCTCTCTCTCTCTCTCTTTCTAAACCATTTGCTCTCTTTTACCCTTCTTCCTTCTTTTCTCCTTTTAACAATAAAATGATCTCTCTATCTTTATTACGTTTTCTCTCAATTTCACTTTTTCATATCCTACCCGCTTCTCCCCCTCTACTGCCGAACTTTGGACTAGATGCTGACATTATGGTGCCTATTCCATCGGCATCTTTTATTAGAAAACTCTCTCACTCTTTCGACTTCTCGGGTGTCATTGTGGCTCATTGCTACTCGCGCCAGACTCTTCGCAACTTTCTGGAAAGTTCCCAAGCACTGATTTTCAAGATGAAGTGTCAAGCTATTTTGTGGTGCTAGCTGCACTAGACCTAGAAGGCAGGACATCCTTCTGCGGTATTTACTAGGACTCCAGGATCTCGCATTAGGAGACCTCTTTTTAGTGTCACTTAGGACCTTGCACACGGCCCTTCGGTAATAGACGTTATTAAATAAATGAAGTATTTAAAGAGAGGGAAGAAGGACACAAGCCCATTCACTCTTTCATTTACAATTCAGATAACTTTCTTTTTTGTATCACATTGTTGGGTTCACTGGTTTGATTCAAGTAAATGTTTATATGCCTATGTGCGTGCTTGTCTGTGTGTGTGTGTATGTGGGTGTGGGTGTGTGTGTGTGCGTGTGTGCGTGTGTGCGTGAGGTTTAGCGTAGGAAAACTTGAGATAATGTGAGACACACCTGCATGAGAGAAGAGATCATGTGTATGTTTACAAAAGCAGAAGGTGAGGGTAAACTTGGACTTCAGTAGCACAAGTTGTACCGGAGGAAAGTAAATGCAAAGAGGAACGTCAATGAACAAATGAATCTCTCAATACAAGGTGCAAATGAAGTAATAGTACCTGAAGGGAATGCAGCCGTTTCTCGATGGAGTGGGCATTTTGAAAATTTGGTTAGTGTCGGGGACAGAGGAAGAGTTTGCTAGTCTGATGATGTAAAATTGGAATGAGTTAGGTTAAGTGCTTTTGGGAGTAACTTCTGAGAACGTAACAATGGGATTAGCACATAAACACTACCTCCAACGCTCTCTTATCAATACACCTCACTGAGACAAGAATGATTACACGCACTTAAATTAAACTTTTTCTATTTTTCCTCACATGCTAAGAGATATGCTTGTCCATGCACGGTTTTCTTCTCAAGTGCTTGTTGTTGCTATATCGTGACTTTAGATCTTTATGAAAACGCCTCTTATCAGCGGGACGTGATACGTAAAAGGTAAACAGAACAGGAGAAACAAATGAAGAGATGTTTATGCAGCTGGACGCGCGCCGCTTTGTTCGCAAGGATCAGCAAGATATGTAAACGGCTGCTTGACTTATCATTTGCAGTCTTATAGAATGTTTTATATTTTGTATTATGTATTTATTTCATTGGAAAATTCCTGTCAATTTTAGGCTCATCATTTGCACTTTGAAGGGCAGTCTATCTTTTCTTTCGTGTTGAATACCACTGTTGTATTTCTTTCTTTCTTTTTTTTTTTACTTTCCTCCCTTTGCCGCGCCTCTTCTTTATCAAACAAGTGCTTGATATGGACAGAAAGCTATATCTCCTGACAGAATTTGTACAGAACAATGTCTGTTTATATATTTTTTTTTTATAAATTATTGGGCTGAGGCTTTAGAAGTTAACACTCTCTGAAGACTAGACCGATTAACCTATAGCCTATTATTCTCGTTTAACCGTGTACTTTGTACATTGCTTGTTTTCCTACGTATTTAAAGATTAAGGATGTACTGTGAGACGCACGTATATCTGTTATTTTATATAAATTCGTTGATCGTCATTATTCTACTTCTATGATAATTCCTTAATAGTTATTTAAAATTCCTTTTAGCTACAATTAACTCCATGAGAGGTTGTACACTCACGCTAGTCCCTAAGCCCGATAAACAAAGGCGGGATGAGCGTGAAGTGAACGCCCTTGCCTCGTAAACAAATTAAACGAGCTTTAATGAAAATTGCAACGAACCTAAGCGGTCTCGTGCAACTAGTAATGGGTCATAATGAGGCGTGTAAGCATACGTAGTATGTAAAAGATTGAGAATGTGAAGGATCTTGTATTTTACATAAGTAGGCCTTCTTTTTTTTTTTATTAAAATTTCATTACAAATATCAATTAATTTTATACAAAGTTTTCATAACAATTATATCAACAATATAACATAATAAGAAAGATATTTGAAATGGAGTATATTTCATAATTTCAAATATTATTACAAATAACATTAATTTAATATGCACAAATTTTCATAAAAATTCAACAATATAACATAAATAGGAAAAATTTGGAATGGAAGTGCATTAATTTCATGAATTCAAATATTATTCACGTATTTACTTGTGAAATGTTTTTCAAGTTCATATGCATTTGATAATACCCATTTTGTGTACTTTATTTTACATTTTAATATTGAAATTATTTGACTTGGTAACACCTCTTTTCTACTATACCACATACAATTTACATACTCAATAATAAGTATACTTAATGTATTTTTCTTCTTCTTTTCTTTATAATCGAAATCCAACATCAATACTTTTATTGGATACTGAACTTTTATATCACATACTTCGTCAATCAAATTCTGGAACCACTTCCAAATTTTTTAACATATTTACAAAAATAAACAACATGTAGATGATTTTCATTTTCCGTACATTTATTGCAGAAATTATTATCAGCAATATTCAATATCTTTAGTCTTTCCTTAGTAGCCAAGGATTCATACAAAAATCTATACATAATACTTCTTTGATAGGAGTCAACAAATTTGCACGAAAATAAGTAGGCCTTCTAGTGACGTTAGCTGTAATATGCTAAATGTGTTTCCCTTTCATTTTTTTAGAATACTAAATTATGAATAAGAATGAGATATTATCATTACTTTGTAGAACAATTAGTACCCTCTATGGCAAGGTAAATACTATTAGTCTAGCTAACGGCAGATCGAGTTACGGTGGGTTTGACGCTAAAGTCTTTTACTTTTGTCTCACTGTCTGTTCATCGATGTGTCTGTTACGCTTACTTTGTCATCGCAACTCCTCTTACACGGTTGAAAGGATTTCAGCCAAACTTGGAACAGAGTTAAACCACCTTGAGCATCGTCTGTAGGTCTACCGTCAGTGTGCGCTTTACCTTGCGTGTTTATCTTAGACCAGATGAAATCGTACCCTAGAACACGGTTGAGCTATATCCCTACAAGACTTCAGACATTCTCCTGAACACATATTACCGGGAGAAAATGATCGGGTTTATCTACGTTTGCAAGAACAATTACGTTGTATTCTTTAGCATACCGTCAATGGGAATGCTCTTAGAAAGTTGATAGAACGCCTGCAGGGTGCAGCACTAGAATGAGCGTTAGTGCTGCGTTACCTTAAGGAGCCTATTTGAAAGAGTAATGCGCCAACGCCTCAGTTTTCTGACTCCCTAGGCTGTTTCGGTTTTTTAGCTTTCCGTAAGAGAAAACTATTGTGCCGGTTTTTTCTGTCCATCCGCACTTTTTCTGTCCGCCCTCAGATCTTAAAAACTACTGAAACTAGAGGGCTGTAAATGGGTGTGGTGATCATCCACCCTCCGATCATCAAACATACCAAATTGCAGCCCTCGAGCCTCAGCAGTTTTTATTTTATTTAAGGTTAAAGTTAGCCATAATCTTACTTCTGGCACCGATATAGGTACCAACAACACAGGCCACCACCGCAGCTGAAAGTTTAATGCAGAATTTTATACACTGTACAGAAAACTCGTTTCTTCGGAGCATTTTTTACTTGTTTTATACGTCTATGTCTGCTGATTCGCCTTTTATATGGCTTTATTATTCCCTTTTGCTGTTTCCCCTTTGCTTGTGCGTTACATCTGGGCATATTACTAAAGTTTTTTTTCAATCCCTTCGGAGGGACTGAAACCAGATCAAAATTGCCTCTGGCTATGAGAACGGTAGTTCTCGTGATTTTACGTGTATTTCTAACAACATACCAAGACTTAAAACACAGTTAAAGGTCGTGATTGTCCTACACAGCTTTCTTTGTGATTATTATTATTATATATAAGGAAACCAGTAGAACTTCCCCGCTTTCCCAGGGTATCATCAAGAATCGTATTTTCCACAACCGTACAGGAATGATCATCAACAACAGATATGGAAAGCATACTACTGAATTTCCTTAATATTTCGAATTATAAAGAATATTTTGAAAGCTGTTCTCTCTAAGTTTCCTAATAAGAAAAAAACAAGGAAATGCTTTTCCTAATGAAAATGATAACAAAAATCTGTCTTTCTGAATAGTTGGATAGAAGTTTGTATTTCTGCATAACTCTTTTTATATTAGGCAAGAAGTGACAGTCTCTCTAGATGATGACAGTTGCCCTTTCTGTAATATCTTAATCCAGAGCAGGAGGTTTACCAGCAATTATAATGGCTGTTGCTCATTTAACAATACTATGTCCATCACAACACCACAAACAAATAAAAACTGAGTCACTGAATGAATGGGAACCTTGAGCACAGGGCGTAAGAGCCATCTATGTAAACATTTATCATTCAAAGATATTTTACACAAGAACACCTGTTGTGTCACCTCTGTCGCTGTAGAAATGATTCAGAGATAAGAAATTATTATTATTATTATTATTATTATTATTATTATTATTATTATTATTATTTGAAGATGAACCCAATTCATATGGAACAAGCCCATAGGGGCCATTGACTTGAAATTCAAGCTCCCAGAGAATATGGTGTTCATTAGAAAGAAGTAACGGAAGGTAAAGGGAAACACAGAAAGAAGAGATCTCACTTGTTAAAAAAGAAAAAATGAATTAACAAATCAATAGATAGATAAAAATTTAAGCAAATTATTAAAATGCAAGGAGAATTGTATTAGGGTAGTATTGCATTGCATCTTTGCTTGAGCTTTTGAAGTCTCAATTGCACGACAAAACAGGCCAGTCACTGCCATATTCATCCCTCAACCTACACAGAAGGCTAATAAGCGGCAAGATATAAGCATTTCATGAACCTGTCGTTCCCCATTCTTCCTACAAGATCAAACCACCTTGAACACACTAATCTACAGTTTTACTCATACTGACCTTTTTACCGTATTTGTTTAACCCTTTTTGTGTAACAAATACCTTTGGTCGAAAGACCACTATCTTTAATTAATATGACCTTTATCAATAATGACTTTTAATTATCTTCAAAGAATAAACAAGTGCAATCATAAATCTAAACAGTTGTGGGCACTTCTCACTAAGATTATAGAACAGCACATTAAATTAAAACATCTGTACAGCTGTGGCATTCCTGTTGTAGAGATTCCACTTGTCACTGGAAGATGGAATATGGGCACTCGGCAAAGAGAAGGGCACAGTCCTCCAGGGCAGCTCCAGCTTCTTGGGCTCCTTTGTAGTGTCTGAGACTCCAGACATAGGGACTGGAAAGAAACGTTGGTTCTGATTATGTCAGTGACTGATTACATTTCATATAAAAGTGGATTCTGTTATACTTTTCTCTTACTAGCCTTTCCAGAATTTTTCACAATGTACCCCGTCTTACCTGTAAACAAAACATTGAATCTGATTGTGTCAGTGCCTGACTACACTTCCTATAAAAGGGAATTCAGTTATATATTTCAGTTGTATATTTTTCTTATGAGCCTCTCCAGCATTTTTCACAACCCCGTCTCACCTGATGTACTCCACAGCGTCCCTGATCAGAGGATAGTTGGAGGACGCTCTCTGAAGTTCGCAGATGGTGCGTTCCTTGCAGATGTCTTCGTCGATTCTCATAAAAGAGAAGACAGACTCCACTGGATCGATGCTAAAAATAAAAGGACTTATAGCACTTTCTCTTCTTCAAGAACCGAGAAATTTTCGAATACAGACTATCCTTGGTATAACTGGATGTTAATGAACAGCCTAGAAAACTAGAAGCAGGAGTAACATGCAAGTGGAAGTAATACTTTGTGTTCATAACTAATTTGAAAGGTATCACGCACGTGAAAATTTTTCTTGCCAATCTTGGTGATGATTTTCTATGACGTGGTACGAATGCAGATACTTTTTCTATAAGCAAATGTAGAAATTTTCGGTCTATAATCTTTCTTGGCAATTTTTGTATAAATCAGTATGTTATCTTAATTTAGCAAGACACTGACCCCTCAGAACCGAAACGTATGATGCTCTGTTTCCTGTTTTTTAACTGGGTATACTTTCGTCCCACAACCTATAGTCTTAGCCACCTGTTTACAGTTGAAGCTGAATTAAATATAAACCCTTTCCCCGCTGTACGGAGCAGTCTGTCGTGCGTACCTGTTCAAAGCTCGCTCCAGGAGCTCTTGGTTCAAAGCAAAACTCCAGTTCTCCAGGGAAGACAGACTTCGGCCGCTGAGAACCGGGGCTACCAGCACGTTGTGGATGAAGTAGACGCAAGCGAGAAGCATGAGATGCGAATTCGTCAGCGTTCCTATGACCGTGTAAAGATCTGTGAGGAATAAGAAGAAGAAATATCTTTCAAAGAGCTAATTCTTGTGACGCTCAGCGTAAACAGTTTTGCTTAGTGGAAAGTTTCTTTTCGGAAGTCACAAGACGCCTGTGACCGAAAGATGAAAATTGCGATGCTTTACTACTCCAGATAGCTCTACTGGAAGAAATCTTTTTCGTGTGTAATGAGTGGGTGCTAAATGTTCTCCATTTTTCAAAGTGTTCAAGAATTACTTATGTAGAATTTATTTCAGAAATACAAGTTTGTGAAGAAATTTATATATATATATATATATATATATATATATATATATATATATATATATATATATATATATGTGTGTGTGTGTGTGTGTGTGTGTGTGTGTGTGTGTGTATGTGTGTAAAAGTGAAATGTATTGTTTTAAATATCTCTTAGAGCGAATACATAGGCATTCCATATAAGGAAATAAAAAATTCGATTTCTACATATGAATTAAACACATTCTACAGATTATATGTGTATATTTATATATATGTGTGTGTATATTACATATATATATATATATATATATATATATATATATATATATATATATATATATATATATATATATATATATGACTTTTACTTTACACACACACACACACACATATATATATATATATATATATATATATATATATATATATGTGTGTGTGTGTGTGTGTGTGTGTGTGTGTGTGTGTGTGTGTGTGTGTGTAATATAGCGTGTCTACAATGTATATAAAAAAGTTTTTTTTATTCTTTTTATTTCTTTATGTGGCCTTCAGTATATTAATGCCTATGTATTCGCTCTAATGTTGAAACTTAAACTCTGTAACATTTTACCTCTGAGTGTTATGATGTTGCCTGAAAGGGTATTATCAATGTTTTAAAAGCATATTATTCCTTGAACACTTTGCGAAGTAAAGCGTTATTTTAATTTAAAAAATAAAAAACTGACCTAAAAGTCATTGGGGATTCTGTTTCTGTAACACTGTTAGAGTCCAATGACTTATTTGACAGGTGCGTGAATGACAGACAGACAGACAGACACGTGGACAGATAAAGCAATGGAGCAACGCATCCGGTTTCTGTCAAAGGACAGAATGTGAGTCGCATCCGGCTAAGCTATACGGTAAAACCGTATTCAAAAGACCACACCCCGTCACTCCTACGCTTCGCTCCCTTCCCGTATTTTCCTCGTAAAGCCAAAGGACTAGATCACTATCGGGAATAAAGAGGAAACGAGAGAATTCGAGAGATTCTAGAAGATGGCGTTTCTCTCTCTCTCTCTCTCTCTCAACTACAACCGGATGTTTGGTCAGCGTGGTATTTGTGACGTCAGCATTCAACGACCCCCTCCCCACCAAGAGATTCATGGTATTCGGAGTTGCATTTTGACATATTGACATTTGAAAGTTTTTTTTATATCTTTTGACATTTTACAGGTCTCTCTCTCTCTCTCTCTCTCTCTCTCTCTCTCTCTCTCTCTCTCTCTCTCTCTCTCTATATATATATATATATATATATATATATATATATATATATATATACATACATTTGCTCGAGTACGTTAGTGATAAGAGAGGAAGAGCGTGATATATTTGAAGCACCAACACAGGTGCTGCTCTCATGCGCTGCATATTTTGTATCTCTAGTAAAATTAGGCAAATGAAAGCAGTTAATTTGTTTTATTCGGTTAAATTTCGATGTATCCTTAAAACTGAATCATGCAATGCAAATTGAGGAAAAATGATTCAGTGTCTCCTTGAAATTTGCATGTCAATTTTTTTTTATTTATTTAGGCCTTTTCTGTTGCCTATAAACAGATAAACCCATTCACACACACACACACACACACGCACACACACACACACACACACACACACACACACACATATATATATATATACATATATATGCATGTATATATATACATACTCATATTATATATATACTATATATGTGTATGTATGGAGTAATATATATATATATATATATATATATATATATATATATATATATATATATATATATATATAGAGAGAGAGAGAGAGAGAGAGAGAGAGAGAGAGAGAGAGAGAGAGAGAGACCCACATACCTGCACCCTCACATACAGGCTTGATTATGTATGCATCAAAGCGTTTATGAACGAACACACACCCGCTCTGTATATCAGCACTCATAAATATAAACATGGTAATTACCCTATTAAAGGGAGGCTCATTTGCATATTACATTTTAAAAAGGACCTTTATCCGCATGACCTACCACGAATATGATTCTTTTTAATTATTAAAAGCATTTTTTCCAGTTATTAACGATTTTACCATTCATATTTTCATGCGTTATTACAACTTCTAAGTAATTCTATGACAGACAATTGGATTCTACCAACTACATCCTAATATATTACAAGAAATGATTAAACATCGGTATCTGCCCACAGTAAAATACCTGTAGATGAGCAAAGGAAACCAGGTTAAATTGCAAAATATAATGACCACTTCGCCATGTCAAACCGGCTGCAAGAGAGAATGTAAAATATTTTGTTAGAGGAAGATTGCAACTGGGCAAGAACCACTCAGTGACGCAACAGTGACGTGCTGTGACATCACGGAGTTCCTATTTCCTTCGTCCCTCCCACACACTGAGCATCGCGTTTCCCATAAGGAGCCTCCCGCTGAGATGAGCTCTTCTCCAGCCTCTTCTTCTTCTTCTTCTTCTTTGTTTTTCCCGTCTTCGACTGAGTTTCTTTTCATGCTTTTTTTATTTGCTCCAGACTCCTCTTCTTTACTTCTTCTTCTTCTTCTTCTTCTTCTTCTTCTTCTTCTTCTTTGTGTTTCCCGTCTTCATCTGACATTTCCTATTCATGTTTTTTTTTTTTCAGACTCATCTTCTTTATTTCTCCATCTTCTTCTTCTCCTTCGTACTTGCTTTACTCCAGCTTCCTCCTCTTCATCTTTTTTCGTCGTTCTTTTGCCTCTCTCCATCTCTTTCTTCTTGTCTTGCCCACCACTCAACGGCTCTGTTTATGGTCTGCTCCTTACTTTACAAGAGGGAGAGATTTACTCTCTGGGTGAGTTTGTCTCGCTGTTAAGCAGCTAGCAGTTTTAATATTATCACCATCAATGTAGCTTTTATATTTTGGTTTTAGTTTTCTGCAAAAGAAAACTAATGTGCTGGCTTTGTCTGTCCGTCCGCACTTTATTCTGTCCGCCCTCAGATCTTAAAAACTGCTGAGGCTAGAGGGCTGCAAATTGGTATGTTGATCATCCACCCTCCAATCATCAAACATACCCAATTGCAGCCCTCTAGCCTCAGTAGTTTTTATTTTATTTAAGGTTAAATTTAGCCATAATCGTGCGTCTGGCAACGATGTAGGACAGGCCACCACCGGGCCGTGGTTAAAGTTTCATAGGCCGCGCCTCATACAGCATTATACCGAGACCACCGAAAGATAGATCTGCTTTCGGTGGCCTTGATTATACGCTGTAGCGGCTGTACAGAAAACTCGATTGCGCCGAAGAAACCTCGGAACATTTTCAGTTGTTTATTGAATTAATGTCCTTGTATGATAAAAGAAAAAGCAAAGGAATAGAGAAATGTAAAAAGATAAGGATAAACAAATATACAGAACACCTAGGGTAATCCAGATATCCACTGGCTTTCGTTTCACGATTTGCATTTTCAATTGAATTTCTGTTTTTTACTTTCATTTCTTACTTCAGTTTTTATCGTTTCCTTGTTACGTTCCAAAAGATGCTCAGAACAGTAATTATCGATCAATTATCTTCTTAACATCTTATGATTTTTGTGTCTGACAATTTTGCAATATTTTTCAAAAGCATAAAACGGCCTCTCATTCATGATTTGCTGTCAGTTGCTATTGATATACAAGTATTATGAAGGTACTTCATTGTCAACAGTAGGAAAGCAGAGTAATATCCATTTTGCTCTTACATATATATATATATATATATATATATATATATATATATATATATATATATATATATATATATATATGTAGCATTATTTAGACTTGATGTGTAAATTTTTATTTTGAATATTTCTGTAAGATTCAGATTTTTTATTTTGTATTCCTGCTCTACATGATTGAATCAGAGACAGTTATGCTTAATAATCTAATCTGAATTCATTCTTCTCTAGATATTGCTTCTGCCCCTGACAAGGTGATTTCATTGGCCATTTTCTATACGTACTATTTTGGCTCACACTCTGAATGAGATACCCCTTTCTTCTCTCAGGCAACCACATCAACGCCTTCTGAGTCTTCATATTTATCATTTTCATATTTCTCTCTTTCTCTTTCCATTTTTTCTTCTTCCCATAATCCCTCTGCGTTTGAGAAGCAGATTGGCTTCAGTGTAATAATGGAATATGAGTTTTAGCACAAAGACCAAGTGTTGGAACCCATGAGGTCATTTAATGCTGAAAGGGAAATTGAGAGTAGCGAATGTTTGAAAGGTGTAGCAGGAGGAAAACCTTGCATTTGTATTGTGAAACAATTGTTAGGAGAAGGTTGAAAGTATGACGGAAGAAAGAGAATATGAATGGAGGTACAGTGAAGGGAATGAAAGGGGTTGTAGCTAGGGGCCTAAGGGTCGCTGCAAAGAACCTTAAGTGATGCCTACATGCACCGCGTGAGGTACAGGGACGGCGCTAACCTCCCTACGAGAGCTTCACTGAAGGTTCCTCTTTCTCCTCTCTATTCTTTCTAAAGTAAATAGTACCTTTAGTCGCCAGTTCCATCGGCCTTCGCACAAAGAAAGTGCTATAGCAACTTCACTCTTTCTTCGACACACTTTTGATATTTCTTTACATAACTGTTGAATATTTTATGATATTCTCCTGAGTCAACACAAATTCTAACTTCATTATGAATTGGCCCTCAGATGGAAATCACGTAGTAATTAAGCTTAAAATGTGATCACCAATCTTTCTGTTGATTATTGTACCTTTGCATATATGTATATACCCTGATACCAATGTTCAGAACAAAATTGGAATGAAAAGTCCATGGCTGTAAGCATCAAAGAGGAGTTATAGGTTATATTTAACGTCATCTGAACAGTACTAGCTCCGAGATAATTCACTGAAATTCCAATACCTCTGAGAAACACAGACGTAAGTGAAAAAAAATATTATCATCAATTATCATCAACTACGTGTGCTCGAGAAAAATGGTCAGGACATTCAATATTTTCCCTCACTTCATTGACAAACATTATTTTTTCTTTTAGGATTATGATTTACTCACTTGATATTTGTTTCCTCATGAAACTATCCTGTTGCAAGATCCTGAAACATCTTAGCATTGATAGATGGAAAGAAACTGTTTAAGTGGCTTCTTATTACATTACCTACATCATCGAAGTCTTCAGGGCCCTGCCTACTGGAAACCTGCAACTGTTTGCTGGAAACTGGATCGATCTCAGGAACTCTGCTCTCTTCGGTGGAAAATTGGTCACGTCTGCTGGAAACTCGACCATTCTCTGCAACTTCGTTCTCTTCGTTGGAAACCTCTTCGTATTTGCTGGAAACTTGGCCATTCTCTGGAACTTGATCCCGTCTGCTGGAAACTCTCTGGATGTCCATTGCATAGCCATGAGTCACGAGTACTAACGCAACTAATAATGAAAGCACCAATTTGCTTGTTGGCTCCATGATCCCAACTGAAAATGAACATGTTAAGATACTTTCGTATTACATACTTGAACGAAGAGCTTATTGAAACACAGAAGCCGTTTAAATAGACAGTGCTGAGCCATTACTGCATTTAGATTCAAATTGGGGAAATTGATTTTTACTAAAAATGTACATGAATGAAATACACAGAGGCTTTATGTCACAAACTAAAAGCACAGATGTTGCTAGGAGATAATGTGCTGATATTTTTACAATGTTCTCTCTCTCTCTCTCTCTCTCTCTCTCTCTCTCTCTCTCTCTCTCTCTCTCTCTCTCTCTCTCTCTCTCTCTCTCACTTCAGAACTGGAAATCTTACTCAGTTTGAGCATGGGATGATGAAAAAGTCGAAACTTTCTATATATTTTACTAGAATGTATTCGATTTTATTGACCTGTGACACAATCACAGACAAAAATGGATCACGGGAAATTCCCATGAGTTACTTTATCCTCTATATTAACACACAGGGGGAAATCTACTGCCTGAATATACATACATACAATTAAACGGCTAAATAGATTTACATTAATGTGTGGATGTGTATGTAAAATGATTAAGACTTGTTTAACAGCAGATAAACGTATACATCTCTTTGAAAAAGAAGAAAACAAACCCCTTCGTAAACTAACTTACAAGTACCATATTTTTATCAACTACAAAAATATGAAATTATCGTTGATCGGGCAGCTGAATACCTAACAGCTAAGCCAGCTATATAAGTGGAATAAAAACGATAACCCTATTAGGAGCGCAAGTAAGCTGACTGGCTGGCTGGGGCCTGAATCAGTAGTGTGAGTTACAGAGAGCCGTCAGTAATGAATTCTTTTCTGTCGCCTTGAAACCTTACGCCACCGCTATCTCATTACTGCAACGAGGAGAGCCGTTCCAACGATGCTTACCTAAAGTAATCCTCTTAAGATTTTAGTATCTCTACAGCTGCCGCGCGACTGTTTTAACCGTAGAGAAGAGCCGTTTCAGAGGCATGTCCCTACTGCTACTATTACTGATATCTTTAGCCAGTACTTGTAAAATGCCGAGGGAAATGTAACCATCTCCGTGTTCATGTAATCTATAGGATTAAAGTTATAAAATGCATTTTTGTTATACGAGGAATGAACGCGCCATGTTCCCAACTTAAATTTGAAATGGCTTGTGGGGAACACATCACTAAACAGGTCATAACAAAATGGCTTATTTCAAATTGCTCTTGTTAAATTAAATGATGGTGTACGTGTACCATCATTTTCTTTTTTTATTTCTTCTTAGTGGCCTTGGCTGAGGTTGCTTATAGTGTGCGTGCTTGCTAGTTTCTCTCTCTCTCTCTCTCTCTCTCTCTCTCTCTCTCTCTCTCTCTCTCTCTCTCTCTCGTGATAAAGAGTCGAGGAAAAGCAACAACACAAAAATTCGAGTAAAAAGCTGACACGCAATGCCAAGGAAAGTCATTTTTGCTCCGCAGTCACTTCAAAGTAAGTAACTATTAGAGTATTAAGATAATTAGGCTCATATCAGGGTTCAGGGTAATGCCTCCGCTGTGTTGCGTGGCTTAGGTTGATTACATATAGACATTTATTATCATGTCTTCAAATGCGATGCTTTATCTATTTTTAGTTTATATTTAATGTATCAAGACGCTTTTCATCCTTCTCTAAGAGCCACCTAATGTACGATCGGATATACTTGATGTTTGAACGACTCTCAATATTCAGTATGGTATTTTTATTTAATGTTTTATTTCGAATGTGTCAAGGTCAAGTTTAACGTTTGAATTTACCGAAAAATGTCATAACTTCACATTTCATTTGATTTTTAAAATTAATATTTTTTCTTGAATGCAACTCCTTTTATATGAAGCCAAATCTTTATCTGTATCGCTCACAAGATTTTTATATATATATATATATATATATATATATATATATATATATATATATATATATATATATATATATGTATATATAACATATATATATAATCAAAAGAATATATATAAATACATATGTATATTTATATGTATATATATATATATATATATATATATATATATATATATATATATATATATATATATATATACAGTATATATGATATGTGTATGGAAAATTCTTTTACATAGCCTGAAAAATCTAATAGATTTGTCGCATACAGAGACAGTGGAGAAGAAAAATCATTCCATTCTTAAATAAACCAATCTTTGGATATATATCTCTCGTCACATTGCACTATTTCGCCTCTTTCATTGCACTTTCAGTGGAAAGTCCGAGAGTTCTTCACCACTTTGCACTCACCGGATTAAGGTTTGAGCCACAGATAAAAAAAAATATCACGGCAGGAAATCATTTGTAATTTATATAATGGCCGGCGCTCAATGCCCGAGATACATCTCGGGGAATCGACTATACTTTTACTCACGTACTAAGTAGTTTCTGTATTGTTTTATATTACTTTTGTCTTCGTTTTTCTGAATCCCTTCTCCGCTGCTGTTCATATTCGTATGCATCTGTTTGTTTATCTTCGTCCGTTTAAAGATTTTCCCTTGAATTGTACAGTATTCCACTTATCACTTATTTTTTTGGTTATCTTTGTTAATGTGTGACTTCCATTGATATTTACTATACTTTACTATGTTTTGTCTTTCATTTCTGAGATTCTTTAGTCTGAAAAACTTGTTAGCAAGTAAATAACACTCTTTTTTGGTATGCGTTGTATATGAATATACATACATTCAGTACAGTAATAATTCCTACGAGTAACTTGGGCTTGAAAAATGGATTTAGAATGTTTTTTGGTATCGACAGCAGAAAGCAATGATACAGGAAGGTAGACACAGCATTTCTTTATTTTCAAAACATCACATTATCAAGATACCTACAAACATACCCCTGCTAATTGACACCGAAGGAAACAATTAAACAAAATAGGAAGGGAAATGCATAATAACAAATATACAATGATAGATATGATGCATGATCATGAGTGCATGTGAGCATATACATATTCCGCAATAGAAGGAACAGTTATATAACTAGATCATATAATCTTTGGCAGACGTCTGGTCCAGGGGATGCTGAGGTCAGCAATGAAGAAGAAGAAGAAGAAGAAGAAGAAGAAGAAGAAGAAGAAGAAGAAGAAGAAGAAGAAGGAGAAGAAGAAGAAGAAATAAGGGTACCTGCCAAAATCGATAACCGGTCCTCTCGTGTGGATGATACAGAATTGTTACAGAGGATAGATAGATATGTAGTTAAAAATACTGTGGTCTCATTCACAAAGGTTTACATGAATATTATGGCTAATACAAGGAAAAATCCTCGTTTGCTTAGTAATTATTTAAATGCTTTTTTTTTTATTGGGAAGTTCTACTTCTGACAATAAATTTGTATTATGAAATAATGAAAGTGAGAGTTCGTGATTTGGGTAGCTTGTGCGCGCGCCCACACGCACGCACACACATATAAATTATGTATATATACACATGTATATATAGATAGATAGATGTATTTACTGTATATAAATATATACACATACTTATATATACATATGCATAATATATATATATACATATATGTATATACATATATATATCTGCATGTGGTTGTGAGTCTGAACAATTACTAAAGTCGCAAATATGGTTTGTTTATGCCTAATAACTTAGGATAGAAGCGAAACAGAAAAACAAAATTTAACCCCGTAGTGGGGTAGTGCCGTCAGTGCACCTCACAGGGTGCACTGTAGGCATTACTAAAGGTTCTTTGCCGCGTCTTGCTATCCACCTTTTTTAAATAATTATTTCATAGTGCAACTGCGAGGTTTTCTTCCTGTTACACCTTTTAAACCTCCTTTACTCTCAATTTCCGTTTCAGCGCTGAATAAACCTCATAGGTCCCAGCGCTTGGCCTAAATCTTACATTCCTATCCTACCAAATCATACAATATATCACATTAACGAGAGAGAGAGAGAGAGAGAGGGGGGGGGGAGAGTTATTATAAGAACCACAACAGACGTAACTAATCGTATGGGTGATACTCAAGACTTGGTTAAAAGAAACAGAAGTATTTAATCCGGCACTAAAAAAAATAACGTTTTTCAGTTGCTGCGTATTGCTGTACATACGCACATACACGTGCACATGCATATATATATATATATATATATATATATATATATATATATATATATATATATATATATATACATACATAAATACATACATACATACATATATATATATATATATATGTGTGTGTGTGTGTATGTATTAATCACTGGGCTGGGTATCAAGTCCTTTTTGCTCATTCGTAAGCACCGACGCTTTCACCCGATTACTTTCAGAAAATGATATTGCGTCTCAAGAAATGAAAGCAAAACGGAACGATATTGGAACCAGCTGTTCAGACATTGTCATTTAAGAAGAACGATAAAAGGAGGAAAAGAATAAAAAAAAAAAGATGAAGAAGAGAAAATTAGATTTCCACAGAGCTGAACGCTATCCACTCCGGGAACGTCTCTGAGAAGCTACAAATTTTTATGGAGGTGGCAAAATGCTCCGCTAAATAATTGGATGGCTCAAGTGGGCCCTGTATTTAATTCTGGCTACATCGCTTCTAGACTGAATGTATACATTCTTTCAGTCAGTCTGTCTCAAGGTCTGTCGCCTGTAACTAAGAATCCTGTATTCTATAAATACTATAAGTTGTTGGTTCTGTCTTTTGTAACTCCAAGTAAAATGAAATTTTAAATAAAAACGAACCATAGCAGTGATTCCAAAATAGCATTGAGATTCATTCAATAATTGAAAAAAGCAATATTTCGTCAACTATAGTCCATGAAATGGAATCTATCTCTTTGAATAAAAATAATAAATGTAAACATCACCCAAAATGGTACAGAAAAGTCGTAAGACCTATGAATTAATTTCTGCTGTTTATTGATCTACGAATGGCGCTCTCCTGTCGAGTGGAAGGGAACGACCTGACCAAATCAACAAGAAACTAACCCGAGGAAGTAGATCCCATTCAAGGAATAGGATTAAGCTGAGAGATATAAGGGAACTTAGACTGACAGAGAGAAGGGTTCACTCACTCACTCCCCCCGACGGAGATAATGAACCTAACAATTAAAAGAACTCTTATCATCATTCCTTGGACTTGTCAGGCTCACCCCTCCCTGTTCTGGCAGTCATTGTCACTTTGTCAGTTCTCGTGTGGAGTCACAGGGCTATAAGTGGGTCCTGGGAATTATCTTCCCATTCAGAGATCGAGGGATACGAGAGGCGTGATTCGCACTGGATCTAGTGAGTTCAAACTCGTTTTTTGAAAGGTGAATACAGCAATAATTATTATGCGAATATTATTCTGAATTATGTTATGCTGCCTGAAAGCCTAGACGCGTGACGTTGAATACTTGCGTGGCATTAACGTACCATAGTCTCCTCTGGGTTGATTAAGAAGTGTAATATATGATATAACATACACTAATGAAGAAAGCTTGAAATTTACTCGACTGATGGCAGTAAAGCAAAATATCATTTAAAGGCTTAACCAAACATTGCTTATCTGAAAAAGGTCCTTCAATAATAAGACAGTAAGGGTCAAAGTTGCAATGGATATTGGGAAAAGGTACAAATGGTAACGTTTAGCACTCTATTCTTTTTTTAAGTTACCCTTGCTATCGTCACCGTGAATTTCTATAAACAGGGAAGAATAGAACAGGTATAAAAAAGTAATATGCTTCCCACATCAGTAAGCAAGGAAACGTAAGGTTAATCAATATTCCCCATCACAGAGCGTATTTCAAAGAAAAACCGTTATCTCGTCCAAAATAAATTGTTTGCGTCCGTGTTCACTCTTTGATCACTGACTCAAGATCACGCAGAATGTACCAAACATAATTTCATCGATTTTCCGGACAACTAGAATACTCAGAATGCGATGTATAATAGCAACCGCTTTCAGTTCATGCATTGTATCACAGCTTTTGAGTGTGACACAGAGTTCTAGAACACCTTATATTTTAATGCATTCTGCTCAAAGTGAAAGCAGATACGCGTATGGCACACTATTGCTCTAAAAATTGCCTAATGGGTTGTTTTTGTAACAATCCTCGAATGCGGTTCATGTGGATCAGTTTATAAAATGAAATTCTATTCCGAGAATCCATGCAAAACATCATGAAGGTGATAAAATATTAAAGAGAATAAAGGGAATTCAGTTTCATGTAAGAAGGATGACGGTATTTGAAGCGTCAAGGTATTTCAAATGTGCTGATCAAAGATGTACTTAAGAATGCACTTAGAGATATGCAATGTTTTATGAAAGAATTCAAGCAAACTCAAAGAGGAAACGGGGGAAAAATATTCGAAATGAACAGTCGATGTTCTTCAAGAAATCTAATTTTTTTCTTATGGGGAAATAAACACGAAGGAATTAAACAAAATATAACCCAACGCGAACCATTACACTATCAACCGAACAACATCTGTTACCACACTTGCTTTGCTAGAGCGGAAGAAAAGGTCTCGATTCCTCACCAGGAGAAAACTGAATGATAATCGAGGCAAAACTGCGATGCCAAAATGAAAGAATGATAATCGCGGAGGGCACTGAATAATCCGGGGAGTAGAATGGGGCAGTAATTTTATTATCAAGAATGTAATGTAAATGAGACACACACTCACACACATTAATTATCTGTGCATTAATGCAGTTACTGACAGGACCTCATTGAAACTGGATGGTATCTAGCGGAGATATTTATTCAATAAAAGTTACAAGCTTTCCAGGACTAACAGTCCCCATTGTCAGATATATATATATATATATATATATATATATATATATATATATATATATATATATATATATATATATATATATATATATATATATATATATATATATATATATATATATATATATATATACATATATATATACATATACGTACATATATACAAAAGTAACTTCTTATATGATATGATAAAGTCCATGCGCATACACATGGAAAGACATGTATTGGGATGAAAAATTACTACTTTCTTTTTGCCACTTAGATGAAAATCCCTTGTGTTATTCACTTTCCCATCTCTCTCATACAGAAAGTAACTGCCTTCCTTGTGTGCAAGAGAGGAACACAGAACTCAAGACAACAGGTGTGAATTCAAATAACAGGTGTGAATGACATTGTTCTGTCTCATTCTCCCTTTCTGAAATACACAGACACAGACTAACGCACTCTGTTTGTCTGTGAACCCTAATGGTAAGCGAATACATCTAAAAAAAAACCATCAAAGTTGTGAAAAAAATCATTCTTTTTATTTTCTTTAATTTCGCTTCGATATTCAAAGAGAGTGATACATCGCTTCTCGTATCTACTTTATCGGCAAGATAAAAGGGATCATGTCAAGATTAGCGAGCCCACTCGCAGCAGGAATCGCTATTCTTTACAAGAAGATTATTGGGTTCGTTGTTCTTTACATGGGAATAATCGGGTTCGCTGTTCTAGACATGAACACTTCGGTACCAGACTTTGATCCCCCAGGGACTAGTACTAAACAAGGCGAAGTACATTTGGTCCCCCCAAGGGCTAGTACTATAAACACGGCGAAACAGTGTAGATGAATCGCTGTTTCGCCGCTTTTAGTACTAGCCCTTATGTGGAATCGGAGTTCGGACTGGAAAGGGTTGGCCATTCTTTACTTGGGGATCATTGGGTTCGCTGTTCTCATGGAGATGTTGGGTTCGCTAATCTTGACATGATCCGATGAAAGGATAGAAAGAGTGCCATTAAAAATTTATTCTTCTAGCAAAATAGAGAACACTTTTTCATTTTGAAGCATAACCTTGGGACATTTTGAACACTTGATTTGTTCTAGCTGTTGTTTAAAAGTTACCTTAAATATTTATGTCTTTCCAGGTAGCCAATAAAGATGTGGTCTAGACCAGATAGTGGGTACACACTACGGTATCAATCAATTCCGATAAATTATACGATCTGGCAGAAGACACAGAAGTCCTTATGTATACACATTTACAATTGTGTATACACCATATATGTATGTATGTATATGCATATATATATATATATATATATATATATATATATATATATATATATATATATATATATATATATGTATATATGTACACGTGCGTTTACTGAATAATATCTTGATGTCCTGCAGTATGCCAAATGCGATCACTTCAAAAAGACAGATTTCTCGCTTACCTCTTATTATCTTGATTTAGGTCGATCTTTAATAACTTCTCCTGGTTTCAGAATGATCTAAACCAGAGACAATCGACAAGCAAATCACCTGCAAGAAGGTCCTACACTGTCGACACCTGGACCCAAAGTGACAGATGACCCACCTCCGATGCCAAGGCGATTTGTAAACAGGCAGAGATCTTCTGGCGCCTGTCTCTGTGTCTTAACGGGACAGAATACCACGTAATGCTTCATAATTCTTATTTTCATATCATTTTCCCCCCTACTTGGGGATGGATGATTAGGTCATCCTGTATTGGGTGCAGATGGAGAGAGATTAAACCTTGCCTTTATAAATGTCTGAAAACTTCTGTAAGATGTTTATTTAGGAGTTACTTTCTTGCAACTGCTCTGCTTCCCTTAACATGTGGTAATTCTGTACAGGACTCTGAGAAAATGAGTATGAGTAAGATGAACACAAATCTAGCTTCTGTTTATTCTTAATTTTGCGCCTTCTTAACTTTATTTTGAGTAGAAATTATCAAAGAAATGATACAAGCGATGTGCCATCATTTCAAAACAAAACTCGAACATACAGAGCAATAATGGAAATTGCTGGTAAGTTATTCTTCTTCATTTCTTAGTCAGGACGGATTGTCGCGCCTAACCTAACTTGTAATTAGATGTTTTCATTAGACCATCCGTGTTTTCTGGAAAGAGATGTGGGTCACTCATGTGGAGATGAAATCTCTCTGCCTTAGCATCTTTTTCTACAGGTGCTCTCTCTTGCTCTGAGGGATTGGGTTCCTGAACAGAACAGTTGCAAAATTAATTGTTCACAAGGAGGCAGTCCTCTGTAAACAATAAGGCCTAAAAATTATGGAAATGATCTGTCAAAGTTCCAAGAAGAGTCATCATAAATTTTGAGTATACTGATATGCATTGACCGCATAAAACAAGAAACTTTGGTGTATTACTTAGAGAGATAGAGAGAGAGGGAGAGCAAACAATTTATTGGTCTTCATCACTGATGAGAGAAGACGTCAGTGACATTGTTGTTGTAACACTTGATTAACCTAGATAGGGAACGGAATCTATTAACCAAATCAAAGAGGTCTAGTCTCACCTCAAGATTGCCCCACAAATTCTGGCGTTTCCTTCAATTTATAGCTGCACAATAACCTATGAAATCCTTCCAATTTCTGAATGAAAAGATGCTCGGTCGGATGAACTGAGAGCATCATTTTCCTTCATAGGTTCAACAAGCACCCTTCCCAGGCTCATACATAGTCTAATTATCTTTGTTAGGGATGTAAAACTGTAAGAGGGTACAGGAAATATGCAATTGCGTTATCCGCTCTGATCTGTGATGCAGTACACCAAGTAGCTGACGAAATTTTCCTCCTAACAGTGTTACCAGGCTACTTTAGAAAGCATCAGTTTAAAAGGATAATATCTTAATTATTATTATTATTATTATTATTATTATTATTATTATTATTATTATTATTATTATTATTCAAAAGACGAACCCTATTCATATGGAACAAGCCCACGGGGGCAATGACTTGAAATTCAAGTTTCCAAAGACTATATGGTATTCATTGGAAAGAAGGGATTAGGCTATTGCTTAGCATCAGCGATCTTAACAAAATGACAAGCATGAAGTAGTATACAGGAAGAGGGTTACATTGGAAATACGATAAGACTACGTAAGTTCATCTGTTAATATGAGAAAGCACTACGTAATCCTATTAAGTGCCCCAGGGGACTCTTCGTGCAGGTAACTAGGTCTAAGTCAGAGATTCTGTAGTTAAATTCAAATATCTCAGAATCTTTACATTTGCTCGAAAACAGTGAATACTTGATGATGCATTGCCACTAATAATAAAATGGAACGCCAGTGACTTGTGTGAGAATGAATAATCACTGAATTTTTTTAATGTCCAATGATTTCATCAAAATGCAAAAATTAACTGCATGAAATTTAAACTGAAATCTGCGAACAGTTGTTCCAGGATTCTGATGGTGGTAAATTCTGTTTCGATTCCCCATCTCGAAGAAAGTTGTGGTGGAATTATTGAATTTCCCTAATAAGTTATCGAAAGCCTGCAGTTTCCATGGAAGTGAATACTCCCGACGAAAAGCAGCAAGAAACCGATATATGAACACTCAAGCCTATTACTATACAGTAAAATACAAATGGAGCCGATAAGCATCTAATAATGCCAATACGTCAACGACGGAATTAGTAGAAGGGTCCCCAAACTCTTTAGACCATCGACATCTTCATGGAGTCCTTGATCCATCTTCGACCCCTAGTCTTGTACAAAAAACTGAATTAATAATAATAATTAAGTAGTTGTTCAGTTTCAATATACATTAGTATGGGAAACTGTCGTTGTGTTCCCTTCCCCTTTGAATGTCTCATGTAATATAGGAATTCGAACTAATGATAAATTAGCATAACTATATTATTATCATTAAGAACCACTCAAGTTCAAACGGAATATGAAATAAATAGACAATAAAATTATATATATATATATATATATATATATATATATATATATATATATATATCAGCAAGCTGTATTATATTTTTATTTCATATACGAATCTCAGCATTCGACCCCAAAGTTCAATCGACTCTTTTGACCCCCAGGAATTTATCGACTCCTTGAATAGTCCCATCGACCCTAGGGGTTGGTATCGACTTTTTTGGAGACCCCTGGTCTAGATAGTTGGTTCTTCTACTATCACTTTGGCTTAGTTGCTTCTGAATTACCATATCTATGTTCATTATCAGGAACTGACGGTTATATTCACTAAACGGAGGTAATAAGCCACTGCACTGTGAAATCACAGCTCATATTACCACAAACAATTAAGGACTTACTAGGCTAATGCTGTGTTGTCCGTTAGGCATTTCTGAGGAACGCGCTCTTGATATATAGGCGCAACGTATAATGGCGCCAGCTTTTGGATTGGTACGTTGACAGCAGACGGTGAGCAGCTTGGCTAAACGAAATTGCTTCGTACTAAAGTGATCACTTAAGAGATTTATTAAAACTAAAATCCACCTCTGGGTAGTAGTACTAGCTGGGATAGCTGCTCAGCATTTTTCCAGATGACGCAAAGTAGAATTTGTTTTCTGTTCACCTCAAGGAATCAGAGGTAAATGCTGCAAAACACAATAACAGCGGCAAACAGAGACATCTATTGTTAAGTGGACTCTATATCTGTTTAATTCAGTGGGAAAGAATAAGTATCAAAATTTACTTAAAAATTTAAATTACAAAACTGTCATCAAAAGACTCTTTTTTGGAGTTTCTTTACATATTCTCGAAAAAATTACGCGAAGTGGTCGTTACAGTTTAATTTGATTTAATGAAGGAGAGATAAAAGGAAAACGAAATAAAACTGATAAGATAAAAAAAAAGGCAGAATTGGCTACTGTGGCGTTCATAAAATCATCGAATGTAATTCAGTTACTTATTTACGTCAATGGGCCATTTGTGGTTCCTTTTCTAAATGAGGCTGTTATTAAATGCTTCACACAACAATCACGTGCATAAACAACGTAAATAACAATGAATAAGAAAACAGTTTCTTTGATTGCTGTCGATACAAATATAATAAAAACAACACAGTAACGATACATGAAAATATCTTATCAGGATTCAAAGCCGATAGTTGTACTGCTCAAGTTCTCTCTTAAATGAGATTTAAATTTAACTTTAGGAATAAATGCCTCTGTCTTTCTGACTAAATATAATCTGTCAACCATTAAATTCTACTTTATCTCTACTTTTTAAGTTGTAATCCTTTTTTTTTTCTGTTACTGTCTCAGCCGTTGGATGAACGCTAGGTCTTGCCTACACTTCCAAATAAAGCGAGGAATGCAGTCGCCCCCAGCATCTTCAACGAATTGCTTGATTCCAAAAGCGGACTTGAATGTACTATTCAGTATAAAGCTACGTCGTCTTTGTGTGTATATATATATATATATATATATATATATACATATTTACATCTATATATATACATAGTATATATAAAACAATTATGCGAATAGCTATGTATACAGTATACTTAGCATTTACTGTGATCTGACGTAAGGTTCAGAGAGCAACAGTAGTTGTTACTGCTTTTTGGATGCTAGTTTTTCCCCTCATGCTTTTGAGTAAACAGGCATTTATCCTACTTCTAGAATCTGGAATTCACTTACGCGTTCTGTAGTCCTACAAACCATTTTAAGATTTTGGATTGCCTAAGAATGGGCGTCAACTAACGTATCCAACATATATCTAGATTTATTTACCTTAAAATGTTGCAATCAACGAGCTGTTTCTTCGCCAAGCGCTGTGATCCTGTTGGTTAATTATTCTTCAGCTTGTTATCAACCTCCAACTCTTTTCTGAGATTTTCAGTTGAAGTTATTCTTGACTCTTAGATAACTTTAAATATCTACACTTTCAACAAAAGTTCTCAAATGCATTTTCGTCTTATGAAAACCTAACCGACCATAATTAGTGACTCTGAGCCTAATTATTCATGATGCTTTCAACAGAAGTTCTCAAATACAATTTCGTCTGAGGAAAATGCAACCCTTCGTAATTAGAGGTATTGCAAATTTGTATCCTTTATCGTTTAACTAATTTAGGTTTTCCAAATTACTTTTTTTGTCCAGTTGCCGAAATCAATCTGTTTCCGTCAGTAATTTCAATCCCAGCAGAAGTAAAGGAACATCAGAGATGCTTTGTGTTGTTCAAAGGTACTTTCAGATATACTTTGTTCTGATTCTGAAATAGATCTTTTCCTCAAATTTCTTTTTACTCTGGTGTTTGTCTTATTTATGATATATATATATATATATATATATATATATATATATATATATATATATATATATATATATATATATACATATATATATCATATATCATATATATACATATGTATATATACAGTACGTATATCATACGAGAAAATAAGTTTGAGATTCATGGTACGTCAAAGTAAAATAAAATAATACCAAAACTGTTTCTTTTCTTTATTAAATTATAAATAACATCATAAGCAACAATAGTATAACAATGTGGTAATAAATAGAAAGTAACAATAAATAGATAAATCAGGCTCCGACCAGCGCGAGCTTTATAGAGCAAAACATGTAGGACACAATAAATAAACATTGTGAGATTCCCGCCCTGCGTGAACTCTAAGGAAACAAACATGAATTACGTAATACAAAATAGATCGAAGAAGAAAAAACATGAGAAGACGAGTTAAGAAAAATCACGGGAAGATGACACAAGGAAACAAGTGACCATATACACTTGGAAATGCAACTGACTAACGGTCTTTGGGCCCGTTTGAACTTAAGGAAATTTCAAAAGCGTTTAGGTATACTGTAGTACTACTACTGGCCATGAGTGACTTGTGACTGTAATGATGAAAGTCATTTAAATTCCACGAAGTTTGCGTCGTAACGGATTATTACACATAGAGCATATAATTTCAAATCTATGGAAGACCACGGAACGTTAGTAATGACAAATGAGATCAGTTAACCAAAATATAAATAAGAGAAAATGATACTAAAATTAGGGTTTTTGAGAATCCTTGGACGGGCCGTAGTTAAAATTATGAAAAATTCTTTTATACTGTCATAAGTCATCTTAGTTATGATTGAAATTGCGTGAAACGAAAGACTTTAGATAAGAAAGGGCATTATGATTTAGATTTAACCATAAGGTGATTTGAGAAAAAAGACAATTGACTTTATTTGCAAAATCATGAAGGTCCAGTGATTCCTGTCATTCAGACCTTTCTCATCGTTAGGCTTTCTGCTAAAAAAAAATACATTACGAATACTTATGATAAACGAGGGAAATTTGATATACGTGAGCAAAGATATCTATATTCATTATTGGCTCAACATTCCAAGGAGTTTCAATTGACGCTAACCAGAAAAAAGTGGAATCAAATTCTGTAGACGAGCAAGAGGTTTTCATCGCAATGACTAAAAGCAATGAGACACGGAATCCATACCTCTGGCTCTGAAAACCAGAGAAATCTTATAAACATCTGCTCAAGAACAACATGGCAACATAAGATGATGGACACAACAATGCATTCTTATCTCAGTAATAAATCATCATCACAGAGACACGCTGCCCAATTCTTTCTTGTTTATCAGCCTAGTCATCCAACATAAGCGTACTTGCGCCGTAAGAAAACAAATTTATCAAGTAGTTCAGAGAAAGGTGTTGAGCAAATCTGTTCTATGACGTCTAAAGGCATTTGGCGCCAAATAGTTTCGCTGAAACACCCCAGGTTAAGACAACAAGGAGTAGGGGCATTCTGAGAAGAGGAGAGCGCAATCCTCCAACGCTGCACCGGCGTCCTGCGCTTTCTTGTAATCGCTCAGGCCAGGGATGGAGGGGCTGCAATATGCGAAAGAAATTGAAGTTTAGTATTTGTTTCTGATTTTGCACCTTATAACCACATTCATAATATTGTTTTATAGATATTTAACAAATCACATAATATAGGTTTTAATAAAAACAGAAATAACATAAATAACCAAGAGTGATTTGCTGTTAAGTACAATCAGTATGTTTTCTAGTCCACAATGATTATCCTTGTTTCATTATGATTAAGATTATCATCATAATCAATATGCTTATTGTCAATAAGACAACGAAATACAGTTTGTTGTAGATAAAAACCTTAGGTCTATTCAGTATCTTTTTAGACCTCTCCCCCCGACCTCTCTCTCTCTCTCTCTCTCTCTCTCTCTCTCTCTCTCTCTCTCTCTCTCTCTCTCTCTCTCTCTCTCTCAAATGCAAACACAACAAATACTTTTAGCTGACAAAAACGCCTGCAGTTCTTCCCGCCATCAACGGTTATGTAATAACAAGGGAACAATATCACAGGAAGCGTTTAAGTCTAGCTAATTGAAATGGTATACATGACAGTCTCTTAATTTACTCCGTTGCCATGGCGACGAATATCTTTCCTAAGGAGACTAACCAAAATCTGATACGTCTGGGCAATGTAAGTGTCTAGAAAAGTTGTGGTAGATGTTATTATCCGTATTTTAGTTGGTAATTTTGTTGTTGTAGTTTTTTCAACCGAAATTGTAAAGAATTCATATGGGATACTAACGCTATCGAAAAACAGAGAACTATAGTTGAGAAGAGCAAATGAAACAAAATAATGCACCAAAAGTATTAGGCTAAAAACCTTACAGACAAACAAATAAGTACATAAACACTGAAGGGAAGCGTAGACAATAAGTCCCATAGAAAGCGGGGGGAGGGGAGAAGCGGACACGAAAGAGCCATTGAGCCTCTCACTTTATTCAGAGGTACCTCAGTGTAGGCCTATTCTCCCGTAAAGTTTTCGAGTAGTTGCTCTCCACTTTTTCAAGTTCACTCGAAACTATCGTCTGTCAGTTTTAGTTAGAATAATTGTTAAAAATGTATTTGTTTATTTGCTTACAGTTTGCCGTAAATTTTGTTCGAATGTAAATTTGCTGTTCATCCTATTGTATTTATTTCTTTAACTTCATTAAAGCATATTTATATTTACATATCTGACCATTCAGATGTTCTACAAGAAAAGCTTTTGCATTTGTCTATAAAAAAAAACTATCATTCCAAACTAATTTTTATGTAAAATGTTACTTGTACTAGGCAGAGGCTGAGTATCTCGCCATTATTTTTATTCAAAATGAGCTTAGATTCGAAATGAAACAAGCCAAGGAAAAAAGCTGATTAACTGAGGTTTTCTCCCCGTAAGGGAGAACAGCACCTAAGGTGCAGAACGAATTATAAATGTCACGAAACAGGATCTGAAAATGGCCAGCCAAAACAGTCGGTCATTGACAAGAGTTAGACTTCCGTGAGCGGTGTGCCACTAGGGAGCTGTCTCTGCTAACTTAATTACTGTATTCTCTGCGCCATCGTTCGTCTCTCTCTCTCTCTTCCAAACCTGACAGAGCGGTATGATACAAGTGCTTAATTTCACAGCATGTTACAAACAACAGAGGAGGAAGGTTCTCAAGGAGAGGATAAGAGGTGATGAATTTAAGCTACTGACATAGTTTGTAAGATGAGACTCAGTGCTAGTCGGTGATAGTGAAAAGGAGCTGTAGAGACTAGTGAACGAATCTAAAAGTGTTTGCAAGCTGGGAAAGTTAAAAATGAAAGAAAATAAGATCCAAAGCTCTGAAGATGAACGTAAGCCAGGATGATGGAGCACTGAATATTAGTAGTAGTAGTTGATTAATGCAAGTAAGAGAGAGTCAATGTACCTAATAATGGCAAGGTAAGAGAAGAAGAGAATCGCAGAATAAGTGGAGAAGAAAACGTAGCCGGATCTCTGCGAGAGGTTTGGAAGAGAAGGTTTATAAGTTTCTATGAATGCCGAAGTCAGAAATTATGAAGAGGCCTTTGATTTAAGTCTCCTGTTGGGGAGGAGAAGTATTTCAAACAGGAATAACAGAAAGATGGAAGTGGAAACAGATGAGGTGGATATTTTTTATGTAATATACTTGAAATAAGAAAGGTTGAAGACAAAATCCTTTCGAATGGATAAGTACACTGTCGAAAACTACGCCTAAATTGGATGTTTTTACATGAAGGAAAAGAGAGACCGAGAAAGTGCAGGAAAAATGTAATAGACGTTTGTAAAAGTAAACACAAGTGAAAATAGGAAAACTATGTTTTGTTGTGGTTTATTCACCTGGACAGAACGGAGGTAAACAGACCGGTGAAAAATGTAAATGATTCTGAAGTTCTGAGGTACGGGAGGTAAGACTAGATCAGTGGTCTTCAAACTTTTTAAGACCATGGCCCACTTCAGGCATTTCCAAATATTCATGGCCTACTGCCTTCAGATTTAGCATGTAAATTATGTTCATAATGAAACATACGATGCCAGGTACTTAAGGAACTTTGTTAAATTTTCTTAACATGTTCAAACAGAATTTTCATAAATGCATTATGTGGTAAATGTATCTAAGAAATTTTCATGAAAGTTAAATTTAATAATCCAGAAATCAATGACTGAACTTTGATTATTGTAAATAAAATTTATGTACTGAACCTTACGGCTTGAAACATGGCCAAAAGATCAACATAAAACGCAACTTCTCTGCTGTTCATGGTAACCACTAACTCAGATAAGGCAGCTAATGAGATGGATGACTTGGACAAGTTTGTCAAATCGGGGGAGAATTGTGGACAAGGCACATCGAATGTCATCCTCCACCTCTAAGAGGGTTTCTTGCTTCTGTTTTGATTTGAAGTAAGGTAGAAAAGCCTGATTCACATAAGTAAGTGGAGGAGAAAGGTAGAAGTGTTTTTAGTGCACGCTTACCAATTCTAGGGTATGATGCACTTACTTGAACCCCGAATTCCTGTACAGAGAGCTGTTTTTGAAAACACTTTACACCAGAATCAAATTTCATTTCCAAGTATTCATCTTGGTCAGGGTATGGCACAGAATCTGGCTCAATATTAAATGGATCTGCTATAAATGACAGATCTATGGATTCAAGATCAGGGAAGTATCTGGAAAATTCTTGACCCAAATTTTGAAGGTGGTTGATTATTTCATTTTGGAGACAAGGATCTAGTTCATTTTCACCTTCAAGAACTTCACAAAAATTCTCAAACACTGCAAAATTACCGGCATTAATTTTCCTAACCCAGTTCTGGATCTTAGCAATGAAGGCACGCAATGAGTCAACAAAGTGAATTACAGTTTTGTCTTTACGCTGAAGTTTCAGATTTTTATTCTTTTGTTTTTATTTTATTCTCTTATTTTTTATATAGTTAATTTATTTTTTATTATAATCTAGTTAAATGTCCGTGGCCCACCTGAAAACCAGGCCATGGCCCACAGTTTAAAGATCACTGGACTAGATAATGACTGAAGAAGTTCTGCTTATTCTAGGCGGAAGAGGAGAGGAACAGAAGGTTTCCGATAACCAGGAAGCACAAGAGTTGCCTGAAGGACAGAGGCAAACGAAGCAACAGATTTATAATATCATAGCACTGTAGACGAGCCTTACCTGACGTATTTCAGAACGGTGTTGACGAGGGGCATTGTAGACGTAGTCTTCTGGAGTTCGCAGACGGCTCGTTCTTTGCAAACTCTTTCGTCGACTTTCAGAAATGCAAAAGCTGATTCCATAGGATCGATGCTGCAAGGAACGTATTCTTATTGATTTTGTTCTTGGGAAATAATCCAGTCCTTATTAATTAATAAAGTTTATCTTACATAATTTAAAGATTTTCTTTTATCAATTTACAAAACGGTTCTTGAGTTGTTTATTTTGAATCTCGAAGGTAAACATTTCATATCTATGAATATGTAAGATAATTTAAGACATGGTTTTTGCATATAACAGGTCATACAGTATAAAACAAGTTGAAATAGGCACAATGATACTTATTCTGATACATATGTATACAAGATTAGTGGATGATCGTGATAAGCAATGATATACAGTAGCAGCTCTGCGTAACTGTATTAATATACAGATTTTTTTTCTAGGAACCAAGATGATGCTTATGAACACCCTGTACGAAGATCACGAAATCTGGGAGATCATAGTCAAATACCGTACTTTACACACGGGTTCGATCACCGCGCGAGCTGCAATGCAGTGTTGCTGCTGACTTACACACTGAATCAGGAAGTTGGTCGACTGAGGTGAAATCGACCAGGGCGGAGAGGGGCGTGGGTCTAGCACCCTCATCCCAAAATATTTGCTGAGAACCGGAAGTTCACAGCCTGCCTCTTAGTACTACATCCTCCGGAGAGAAAATGTAGATTATCAATGCATCTACGCGCGCGCACGAGAGAGAAGGAGAGAGTGAGAGAAAGTGGAAGGGATAAATCTATATTATTATTCCGAATAAGCAAGGGCTAGCTTTCACCTGCTGTAGAGGACTACCGGACTACCAACTCAGGTGAAAGTTCATCCTCAAGGTGAAATTAAGACGGGAAGAGTTTCAACCGTAGACGATGTCTTTCTGTTTCAGGAAGGGATATGGATGTGCATACTGATCTAGAACTGCACACACACACACACAAATATATATATATATATATATATATATATATATATATATATATATATATATATATATATACTGTATGTGTGTATGTATGTATATATATATATACACATATAACAGGGAGATTAAATTTTGTTTCTAGCTTGTATTTTGAATCTTTCTGAGTCAATTATAACGGTATGATAATAGTACGAAAATTAGTAAAGATACGAATGGGCTGAAAGTCACCGTTTTCTTTGCACTGTCGAAGAAAGACTCAAGGAAGAGTAAACGGGGAAGAAAGTTTAGAACCAATGAAAGTTAAGGAAGCACACCTGACGAAACATGAATTTACTGAAGCTTAAACGGCTAAACATTCCTTCCTTTCTATTCCTCTTTATTTCCTTTCAAGGAAAAGTCTGTTCACAAGATACCTTCAACAGTTCTTGATGCATGTCTGGAAAATTTTGAATTTTCGTACTAATAGGTCTAAAAGATCATTAGATATAGCTACACCTAAAAGTTAAACTTTAACATTGGTCTGTTACCTAAATCTTTATATATAAATTGAGTTTTATTGCTATTTTAACTTCAAAATATCCCTTTTCATTCCATGCGGGTCATGTTCTGGAAACTTGCGTAGGAAATGAACAATATTAATCAGAAACTGCATTTCAGTAAACCATAAGACTGACAGATTTTCTGTTTACAGAAAGCAACTAGCAAGTTTGTTATGGATAAAGAATTCATCATACAAGCAGCGTTTCAGCAGATAACATATCCACAAGTCTCTGTAGATCATTCCATCGGCAAAGTTGTGTTTTTGTTGAAACTATATTTGCACATGAATTGCCACTGCTGAGAGTTAATTCTTTGTCGCTGTTATATACATCCTTAAGGAAACTGTAGCTTTATGGAAACTGCAGTAACTGCTCGTTTACATCCACTGCAGTTTTCAGAATCGTAACAGATTATATTTATATATAAAAGGGCAGCTTCAAGGAACTTACGTTAATTACTTTTACAAAGCGCTATGTTATAGAAACTATAATATAATGCTTATATCCGTTAGGTAACCATCTATATTTAGATACCACAGATTTTCAAGACAATAAGTGTAGATTTTTTTTTAATTTTATATTTACAGCCAATTTAGTTTTGTACATAATACATCTTTCACAGAATGCAAATTTATTCACTGCTAAAAACGCGTTTGCTAAGTAATTCCTTTAACGTTCTCATGAGAATTTGATTTTCATATACCCTTTTCCTTACTTTCTCTTGACCCACGGAGATATAACACCGCATACCTTTCAAATTATTCATAATTTTTCGGCTTCCATTAACTTTCATCAGAATGGGATCAGCAAGAAACTGAGGCCCAGATATACATGTTCAGTATTCACCTGTATATACACTTCAGATCTTGCCCAGGAAAACCTGAGCAAAATTTTGCATATGCGCAGGTAACTTTTATTGTGAATAAGGACCTAATTATTACTAAAAATAAGTAAATAAATAAATGAATAAAAAAGTCAATAAAAGTTTGTCCCCTGATTTCAATGAAAGGACAAAAGCAAAACAGATGTCTGAAGACGTTGTTGATTAGGCCTCCTCTTTCGGAAGCAAGTACACAGTCGTGCTCTCTAGGCTAGTTGGTCATTGTCCTGTTTCATATATAATTCCTCTTTTTGAATCACTGAAATTCTTTCAGCTAGTCAGAGAATGATTAATGTGCAGTTATCAGTAAGGCAGTGTTATGATCAGCAGTATTAAAAGGTTAGAAAGCAGAGCTTGAAGCACAGAATGACTGAGATATGAGATGCCTCTAGTAAGTTGTAAGGAGAAAAATAGGCTGAGGATGGTTACAAGTTACTGTTATCAGAAGGATAATGAATAGTACCATAGTAAAATAATGATTCAGTAATAGCAAAGAAGCACATGTTAAACGAAGGATAAATATGTGGCATCATCCCAGTAAGGCTGCAGGTTTTGTAAATTACGTAAATCATCATCTGAAAGTATTAGCTTATGTAAAAAATTGGGTAGAAAATAAATATTCCCTATTCACCGAAGAGACCCTTTAGCTCATAAAGCATTTATTGTTAAATTTTCAAGTAAATAGTTATGAATTATTCCCAAAAAGACATTATTCCCAAAAGAAGAGTTATAACGCTAAAGCTTCGCCTTGAGTTAAGAGGGGTGAAAACCAAGCTACATTTCTTAATTCAGCTGCATAAATTAATCCAAGCTGTATTTCTTAATCAAAGCTGCATTTCTTAATTCAGCTGCATAATTCAGTACAAGCTGCATTTCTTAATCCAACCGTATTTTTTAATCCAAGCTACATTTCTCAATGCAGCTGCATACTTTAGTCCAAGCTGCATTCCTAAAGCCTAACAGCATTTCTTAATGTATGGCCTCCAAATGGCGTCCCTGCTCTCCAACAGCGTTGCAAAGAGAGAGAGAGAGAGAGAGAGAGAGAGAGAGAGAGAGAGAGAGAGAGAGAGAGAGAGAGAGAGGAAACATCTTACCTCTTCAGAACCCTTGAAATGAAAGAGTCGTTGCTCTCCAAGGTTCTGTATCTAAAAGGGCCAATGTAGTGGTAGCCTTGAAGACCAGGTTTGGAATAGGGATCGAAATTCCCAGAGGGCTTAGCAGAAGAGTCCTTCGCCGGAGGTGAGGCCGAAGGGTACTGAGTAGGAAAGGAAGTAGAAGGCTTTTTAGGAGGAGGCGAGGTATAAGGCTCAGCGGGAGGTTCAGGAGGGAGATACGAGTAAGTAGGTTCTGCAGGAGGCTTGGTATAAGGTTCGACTACTGGAGGAGGTAAAGCAGGAGGGGGAGGAGGAGGAAAGGCAGGAGAGGGAGGAGGAGGCAAGGCAGGAGAGGGGGGAGGAGGCAAGGCAGGAGCGGGGGGAGGAGGCAAGGCAGGAGGGGGAAGAGGTGGCAACTCAGGAGAAGGAGGATCGACAGGACGATGTAAGACACCTTCGAAAGTATTTGGGAACGATATCGGCGCCAATCCTTCCATGAAACCGAAAGTTATCTCCCGCGCCATGAACACCATTCCGATGTAGATACTTGTCGCCATGAGCACTTGGATGTAGAACTGGCTATACGAATCTGTGCACACAAGGGAACGACCAAGTCAGAGAAGTAAGAGAGAGAGGAGTGACTCACCTATACAAAGTGCGCGCCAAGTCACCTAGATCCACTCCATCACTCCAGAAGCCATGGGAAGGGAGACTGCGGCCGAGCGCGAGATTGGGTGGGATGGCGTATTTGACATAGAGGATAAGGACCGTTACTGACATGATGAGGACAGTCGCAATGTAGGCCGCCAACGTTTGGTCATTTTCCTCGCCTGCGGAAGGGGGGGGCCCGGTATTCAGCTTCCCGACTACAACACTAGACTCATCGCAACCCGGATGAGACTAAGGTTCTCTACTGTTTGCAAGAGTGCTCGGGGATTTTGCTTACAATTAAATTTCGAATGAAATCAGGGGTTTATTTGCACTAATCTTAAAATATATGGTGACTTTCAGAGTTAACAGTTATTTTGAACTAGACAGTAGAATGAAACAAAGACTACATAAACTTAATAAAAAGAATTTGGAGGATAAGACGATTCTAAACAATGATTAGGACTAAGCTAAATCTACGTCATTATGCAATACTTTAGACATATAAATGAGGGATATATTTGTTAATTTTACCCCTACATGAAATTATATCAGTTTCCAATAAAGCGCAACGTAATTGTGAGCCCAGGTGTGTCAGAATTTTCATCTTTAACCCATTTGTCAAGGGGAATCTATGATTCACGGTATATATCAGCGACCGTAAATAAACGGACATCAGCACTGTAATAGACCCTGCAAGAGAGACAAAGAGAAATTTCTTGCTCCTTAGAGCAAGCAGTAATGGATGTCTTTCCTAAAATATTTATCGACCTGGGAGAGCGAGGTTCTGCGTCTACCTAAAGTACTTTAAAATAAAATAAAAGTGGTAGAATCGAGGTTACAGTATTAGAAGTAATTATTAATATCAATATTTATATACTCAATATTAAATCGACACTATAATTTTCATTGTGTTTGGAAGACTAATGTTCTTTACATTTATCATGTCAATGATGTTCTTAATTAATTCATAAGCGAAAAAATAAAATATTTGAAAGGTAAATTGGTGTATTCTATTATTATCTTACACGAATTAGTTATGCTGAAGGCATGTATATGTTTCCCTCACTCCCCCATGCTCACACACACACACACACACACACACACACACACACACACACACACACATATATATATATATATATATATATATATATATATATATATATATATATATATATATATACTTGCACCTTCTGACATCCTTCGATCTAAAATAACGCTATGCAAAGTCACAACTTAAAACATTAAATTTCTCTCACAGAGGATTGATTTATATTTCTCACTGTGTGTCTTTCTCTCCCATTCTCATTCGATCTCTTTCTCGCCACACCCTGTCTTAAAGGAAGTAATGCGAAAGTAATCCCGAAGGACTGGAGTATTACTTGCGTCTGGAATCGTGAGTTCAGTCCTTGGTGACGCTTTCAAGTTCTTCCTGGACTCTGCGTAGGATACCAGGGCCATTAACGCCACAACCTTGACTAGAAAGGACATTTTCCTTGCTGGAAAAGAAATATTTCAAGATTCGTTATTGGGTGAGCAACGGCCATTATTGGGTATATATTGAAATGACAAAAACAAGAGTCTTCAGTTCACATTCACCACTAGTACTATGGAATGTAATGGTAGCTGTTATATCTTAACCTTCCTGCCACCATTATTTCCCTCTCATAATTCATTGTCTCCAGTGAAAGAGTGTCGAGATATGTTAAGCAAAATGATGAAACGTTCATTAAAATCAGTGTACTGGTTATGATAAAATTTCCATAACGACTTTTCATTTGATATCGTGAATAAAAAGAAAAAGTGTTTTTATATCTCAGTTTTACGGGAATATTTCAATCTAAATAAGAACTTTGACCATACATACTCTTTTAAATAATAATACTTGACGAACTCATTAGAAGCTAAAGACAATCTATAATAAATAAAAATATCTGGTCCTATAAAACTAAACTGAATTCAGGGTCACAGGAGAAGCCTGGAGAGATATTTAAGACTTTCGTGAATATTTGATAGGGCCCTGTTGGCCTAAGCAGCCATTGTTGAGAAGACAACAGAAGTGTCTAGGCTTTAATGTAACAATCAAATGTATGTGGAGCTTGGAAAGCAAATTAATAGAGAAATAAGATTTTATTATTTAAATCCGACGTCAACAAATGTACATGACTCAGTCTGTAGACAATTAATGCAAAAAAGAAAATTGTATCAGTTTGCAATTTTAGGCAAAGCTTAGAGGGGGGAAAAGTAAACACTGCATTGAAATTTTTAAGAAAAAACTTTCTTCCAGCATCAAAATTATGTTAATGTCTCTGTTTGCGATGCCAAACTACAGGAAAAATAAATAAATAAAAAAAAAGATCTCGCTAATGAGTAACTGACCACTGACCACCGCTTTCTGATTTCTGCGCTTGCCGCCAGAGGGCTAGCGAATAACCAAGCGGTGCATTTACAGACTCAGAATTTGTAATGATACGAGAAACGTCAAATAGAAAGTTCGGTATATGTCTCAGGAATAGCAGTATATGCACTCAGCGCATGTTTTTCATGTAAATGCCCCCGGGGGAAAGTAATAATGTTTCTTAAATCTGTGACCGAATAAGTGGAGGAATCGTGACGCGTGTTGCAAGAACCGCAACTCGAGACACCCTTCCTCTCCCACGTCATTACCAAGATTGATAAATGTCAATACCAAAGTTAATATAAACATAAACAAGCGGACGGAAGATTCCCATAACCGGAAATTCTGATCAGATTATGATTCACCTTCGAAATCTCTTGGCAATCCAGTACCTATTATTATATTAAAATAGTATGTTTATCATATGCGAACTTATTCAGCAAAGATGAAATTCCCATTTGTGTAAAGCAAAAGAAGAAGGCAAGGAAGAAAGTACGAATGAAATTAGACAGATACATGGAAATAGCTCGCAGAGACAATCTGCTAATACGACTGAACGAATAGGATGCAATAAGCAAACGAAGTAAAGTAAGCCTGAGCTTACTGAAAGCCATGACAAGCTTTTTTAATAAATACTTCAGCTGCATACAGGCAAAGTAACAAATATGCGTGGAAAATTAGTATGTTTTGTATATACTTTCAACACTTACAGTAATAAATTCATCGCAACTTCACAGCAATCTAACAATAATGCATGTTAATCGTCTAGAATGCTTCCAGAGTCGTCAAAATCCGTTCATTCGTTCTGGAGATGTTTTGTTACAATAACCACAGACAGACAGATTGTCCCTAAGCTTGATTTCATTACCAAAAAAAAAAAAAAACTATAAGATTCGTGAGCTCCTGTGAAGACAGTGTTCGAGAATTGAAGATGAAAATGTTAATAATAAATTGCACCCATATATGAAAAATATCTTGACCTACCTCAGTGTCGATGCTCAGCGCAACTTGCACTCCCAATCGCTAAAGTAACAGAGTTAACAGAGACGTTAACGGAGACGAACCAACGTCACAACACTCGACAGGGAGCAGCTCTTCCTTTACTGACGTTCCTGCAACGGAGAATCGGCCTAACTAAATCACGCCCCTGGAGGGACTACTTGGCAACTCTCCTCTCTACCGGAATCTTTACCCTAGTGACCCCCTTATTACGAAATAACAGCGTATTTTTGTCGATAGTTTCTATATTTCATCGACTTATTCCTGGACAGATGAGATACCTATTTTGCGTATATTGATTTTGATATGGGACACGTGGATAATACGTGACCTTTTACCCTTTCACAGTTTTAGCAGATCAAATTTCACAGACTGCAGTCGAGAAAGCGCCCGCGGGCTGTCTAGTCTCAGTGCTGCCCCTACCTACGGGCATTGAATAGTTTCAGCCATGCGAGTGTATTATCAATCGTAAATGTTTCTCTTTATTTAGTATTATATAACCTAATGTCTTTATTTTAACGTTTTCCAACAGGATTGGTGTGAGGTTAGTCTTTCTGAAGACTAGCCTCTTTAGACGTGCTTCAGAGCAAAATTGTCGCCCGATCAGGCACTCTCTAATTGGTCATTCAGCTGATGTAATAGAAAGTGATATATTCATCTGGATGATCGCTGATTGTCATTGGAAATCAGTAGGGAATTCTTTTGATTCTTGTATATTTTATTATATCGGATTAACCATCCCAACTTTGTCGTTATGGGCATAAAAATCGTGGCATAAACTTCCATACAATTACGTAATCATTTTACACGTGACACATCACGCGCGCTCCAACTCTCCCAGAGGCTTTCTCCTGCCCAGTTCTACCATACAATCTTCATCATTTGATAAATATCACTTCTTTTTCTTATATTTATGACAATTAAGAACAAGCCATTATAAATTAATAAAGAGATTAATGTTATTTTTAGTATAAGTGATGCTAAAAAGCCGGCTTTATTTAACTTTAGTGCATAAAACGAAGATTAAATATCACACTTGGCCTAGCGGAAGACTGGTTCTATAGAATACGCTGAGAGTAACATTTCTAGGTGCTGTACGCTTCTATATATCTCTCTCAGAATTTCTCCTCAAAACCTTTTCTAAAGTTTTATT